>NC_142393.1:33685052-33985052 GCF_059441095.1 Idiotropiscis lumnitzeri | reverse complement strand
GCAGGGAGGCCGAGAGTGTCCAGTTTGGCGACGAGGATGTCTGGGATGATCGTGTTGAATGCCGAGCTGTAGTCCACAAAGAGCATCCTTGCATAGCTCTGCTGTCGTTCCAGGTGGCCCAGCACAACATGCAGAGAAGTGTCGATGGCGTCCTCAGTGGATCTGTTAGCCCGGTATGCAAACTGGTAGGGGTCCAGAGTGGGAGGAAGGCAGTCCCTGATGTGCTGGAGAACCAGCCTCTCGAAGCACTTTTTGGTGACTTTTTGGGGACAGGAATAATGGTGGAAGTTTTCAAGCAGGAGGGGATGACTGCTTGAGCCAGGGAGCGGTTGAAGATCCTGCAGAAAACATGTGACAGTTGGTGGGCACATGCTCTGAGGACCTTGCCTGGTATTCCGTCGGGTCCAGTAGCTTTTCTGGGGTTGACCGCCAGGAGCGCGCGCCTCACATCGTGTTCCTCTACGATGAGTGGGGGGGAGTTGGAGCTTGAAGTGCGGGGGTGTGACGGTTGGGGCGAGTCAAAGCGAGCGAAGAAGCAGTTAAGCTCCTCTGCCAGCGATGCACTCGGGTCTACAGAGGTCGTGCTGCTGCCACGGAAGTTGGTGATGCTCCGTAGACCCTGCCACACCTCCCGTGGTCTGTTACTGGCAAGGTGGGCCTCCAGCCTCCCCTTGTAGGTTGCCTTGGCTAGCTTGATGCCTTTGCTCAGGTCAGCACGAGCCACCCTGTACTGGGCTTTGTCGCCTGACCTGAAGGCAGCGTCACGGGCCTTGAGGAGAGAGCGAACCCTGCTGGACATCCAGGGTTTCGCATTTGGGAAGGTCCGTATAGTCTTATGTTGGGACACAGTTTCCATGCAGAACTTGATGTAGTCCAGTACACAATGCGTGTAGACATCAAGGTCCTGATGATCAAAGAGGTCCCAGTTTGTGTCATGAAAGCAGTCCTGTAATTCACTCATGGCGTCGTCACGCCAGGTTTTCACAGTCTTTGTGGTAGGCCTGAATCTGCGCCTGAGAGGGGTGTACGCAGGTGCGAGCTGCAAGGACAGGTGGTCTGACTGGCCGAGAGGGGCGAGTGGGAGGGCTCTGTATGCGTGCTTGATGTTCGAGTACACATGGTCGAGAGTGTTGTCTCCCCTCGTTGGGCACTTGACATGCTGGTGAAACTCTGGGAGTACAGTCTTTAAATTGGCCTTATTAAAGTCTCCCGCTACTACGTGAACGCCATCAGGGTGGGCCCGCTGATGTTTATTGATGACGCACGCGAGTAGCGAGAGCGCCGTGCTAGTGCTAGCGTCGGGAGGGATGTAAACAGCTGTGACAATCACTACCGTTAGCTCCCTCGGGAGAAAATAAGGCCGGCATTTAACGGACATGAACTCGATGTCGGGGGAAGAGTGCTTCTCGACGATCGTGCTATCGCCGCACCAGTTCTCATGCACGTAAACACAGAGCCCCCCGCCCCTCCTCTTACCGGTGTCCCTCGTCCGATCCGCGCGATGTAGCGAGCGCCCGGCCAGCTGGATGCTAGCGTCGGGGACGTCTGCGTGCAGCCAGGTTTCCGTGACGACGATCACACTGCTATCGCGCACATAGCGGTTTCCCAGGATTTGTAATCCCAGGTCGTCGATTTTGTGGACCACGGATCTGGCGTTGGTGAGGTGCAGACTCGGTAGTGGCTGCCTATGGGGCTGCCGTCGCAGCCGTTGCAAGACACCGGACCTGCAGCCTCGCTTCTGCTTCCTCTCTCTGCGTCGCCTGCGCCGCCTCCCGGCCCCGATGACCAGCCACGGTGAGCCGGGCAGCCTCGCCAGTTCGTTCGGAATTTTGCGATCATAGCAAAATTCCTCTGTGATGGTTATTTCGCATCGATATCCAATGTTCACGATGTCCTGGCGGGTATATCGATGTTGTGCCTCAGTTGATGCCAATAAGAGCAAGCAAACACTAATAAAAAGTAAAAAGGAGCACTGTGAGGGGGAGCTGTTAGCCGCTGCGTCCATGCGCGCCGCCATGTGGAGAGCCATCATGTGGATTAAATTGACTGATACTTTAAGACAGGGAAGACTCAGTCCAAAGTTATTACTAATGCCAAAGGTACTGAAGGCCTTTGAAACTCTGTTGTTGAGCTGTTGTACCTTGCTTCATTTTGGAATAAATGCAGATTGCCAAGTCGGTTTTCAAGTGCACGGAGGGCAGTTTTGCGCACTGAGCCAGACAAAAGAAAGTACATGACTGGATCCAAACAGCTGTTAAAGGCAGCGGATAACAACATGACCTCATTGACGTGATCTACTATACACAAGTAGTGACAGGATGCTGTTGCATTAAGCTGGGCGAGAATGTAGCTGGCCTAAAGGTGTGGTAGGGACCGAAACAAAGCGTGAACAGGAAGAGGACGAAGAAAGATTTCTTTGCAGTACGTTCATATCTTTGTGCATTGGGAAATTCTGGCTTGTCCCTTGACACTTTCCTTAACTGGTTGGCAATCTTGCCATAGGACACCATGAGCATGAGGAAGACAAACCAAAACAATACCACCAGTACAACATTAAAGTAGGATTTCCCTCTGGCAAGCCGCCGCTGCTTGAATTGAAAGCATTTGTGGTTGTCCTCTTTGTCCTCTGCAGTAGCAATCATGGGAACCAGTGCTGCTAGAGACAGGCTCCATAGCGCTCCACATGCCACCCAACTCCACGGCAAACGACACCCGTACAGTCGCAGTCCCAAGCTTCTCCTCACTCTCCCGTTCCCTTCCCTTTGAGTCTCAAGTAACGATCCAGGCTGATTAACCCCAGTAGCATGGATGCTTATGGACATGTTCAAATAGAAAAGATTCCCCACCAGCTTGCAGGCAACATGTCCCAGTAGCCAGCAGTTTCCAATAACATGGTAGAAAATTCGGAAGGGGAGACATGCTAGAAGGACCAAGTCTGCCACTGCACAGTTGATGAGGAACACACGCACAGAGTTCCGGCTGGCGTGAACAAAAAGGAAGACCCACAAGGCAAAGAGGTTTCCCACTAAGCCTAGGAGAAACGACAGGGACTAGACAACAGCTAGTGGCATACGGAGGGCTGCATTCTCTAATGAACAACTAGTTTGATTAGGAGTGACCTCAGCGGACATAATGCTGCGTGTGGGCGGAGATATGGCTGAGAGTGAGAACACAGAAATGTTAGTAATAACGGTATTGACCAATATGGGTGATGAGGCAACAGAGCTGTTCATTTTGTGTGATGGTTGGTGTCCTAGGGGTAGACCAGTTTCTGAGGAAAACAAACATAATTGTTAGGTATCACAACAAACAAATCTACAAAATAGTTTAAATATTGTTGCAGCTACAGCTGTGAAAATGCTATATAAATACAGATGTATTGTATTGTATTGTATTGTGTATATACTTCCTCAGAGGCACGGACTTGGATTTGAATCTCTGTTGTAACCCCTCTGTATGGGGTTTGCACGTTCTCCCTGTTTTGCCCATGATAATTATGATCATATATATAAATAAAAACATGGAGTGGGGCAGATTGGGGGATTGGTCCTGACGTGGCATATTGGCGGTCGAAAACTACTGCGCTTCTCATGAATAAAGTTTAAATGGCATAATATGTCAAGATTTTTGGAGCAAGTAACGCAGTGTGAAACATCACACACTACTTGGCCCGCACCTGGGAATTCCGGCTCATATAAGCTTAAGTATGGATTTTTTTTTCGGTTGAAACTTGTCAACTAATTGTAGAAGAGGTTCTCTGATTAGCGGACAAAATTTACGGAGCAATTCTAGCTGGACATCTGTGCAACAATGGTCTTTCACTTGTATAGAGCTTTTCTACCTGCGGTACTCAAAGCTCTTCACACTATTACAAATCTGTAGCTACTGTTAATAATAATAATAATAATAATAATAATAATTCATCCATTTTACATCCAAAATGTCATGCATCTCTGAGTTTTCAGCTTGGGGCTGAACATTGAAACGACTGATTTCACACATCCCCATACACTGGTGTACAGCTGATCTGGTCTTCACAATGACAACATCAGGGCTGAAAAAAAAAGTTATTTCACTTCAAGCATTATTATTAGTGATCAATTAAGTTTCTCTAACTCAGCAATGTTTGTTTGCCTCTTCCACTAACAAAAGAAGAAACCCTCTCAGAAATACAGAAAATAACGTCTGCCTCTTCCTCTGGGTTAAGGTTAGGGGTTAAGTCCCTATCTCACTGGTGGCAAATGTTTGTGCATATAACAAGTGTTGGTTTTTCATCAGGATTCGTTAAAGGTTGCAAAGATGTTCCCAAACAATTTTTACTTACTTACTTCTTTTTTTATGTTAAAAATTTCTTTGCAACAAGAAAAAAAGTTTGCATCCTTTTGCTACCTTGAAGGAATACTGATGAAAAAAAACATTGGTCATCATTAGATACTAGTGCAGAAGGGCGCAGGTTGGTGAATGTTTGTACACGGCTCGAATGTTGCATTTTTGACATTCGCCAACAGTTTAAACAGCGTTTCTTGTTGCCAGGAAATTTAGATCACTTCTAAATTTAATTACGACAAGAAAAACTGTTTGCACCTTCGCCTCTTAGTGAGGTACGGGCTTTTTGCGTTATAACCTCCGTACCAAATGAATTGGCCTGCCTAATTGCTCACAACTTGAAGTCACCACCAAGGAAAGAAATAGGGAAAAAAGGAATGTTGTCCTCAAGTCGTTTGCTTTGCTTGTGGTTGTTATTGAAATGGCAACATAATACATAAACATGAACCATAGCTATGCCACGTATGACTATTGGGCCACATTGAACTCAAGCATTCATGTGGGTGAGTTTGCTTGAATAATACTACTCGTGTCGTTCAACAAAATAGGAGCTACCGGATTTTCGCAGTCATAAGGTGCACTTTAAAGTCCTGAAACTCGTCCAAAAAAGCCAGGGCGCCTTTTGATGCGGAGCGCCCATTATGTGGACCAAGTGCACCGCTGGGCTGACTGCGAACATTAACTGCCTGCACACTGCTTATATAGAGAGAAGGCGGGCGTGGCTAACGACAGCAGGCGGACGTGAGAGGGGAACGATGGGCGTGAACGACAACACAAAGGCATGCCCCCAGTGCAAAGCAGGCCCCAATGCCCCTATATGGGCAAACATGTCTGCTAGCTCTGTTGTTAGAGCTTTCGCAAAAGCCGGCATCATGAGGAGCCGTATGCAGCAGCGACACGGGGAATCTGACAACAACGAGAGGGAACCTGGCCTGTTTGTGGGAGAACTTGCCCAGCTGTTTATTTCTGATAGAGGACGATTTTGATGGATTTGTGGATGATGACTGATTAATAATAATATGAGTACATTGTTAAATAGTTCAAGAAAATACAACCAATCTCAGTTTTGCTCCTGTTGCCTTTTTAAAAACAGCTAGCCACGCTAGCCATGCTATCTTCTGTTTTAGTGTGCATGCATGTTAACTAAGGTATTGGAGGAGGAATTTTTGCTGGGCCTACACTATTATGCTCTTCAGTTGATTTACGGTGATAGTTTTAGTTTTGATGTAACACCATGACCGCACATCGTTTGTTCATTAGTGACTTGGTCACACCGGCATTGTGTCGGCATCCCATGTGAGGGGCTACGCGGCAGCGAGACGGCGCGGCAGACTGATAATGACTCTCGTCTTTGGTGGAGAGCTGTCCAGCTATTTATCTTGGATACAGAAGACAAGGACTTGGTGCATTTTTGGATGAGGACAACTTCAGCACGTTGTTAAAAGCTAAAATAAAGTACCACCGAACTCCCGCTGCCATTTTAAAAACACGCTAGCGCGACTGAGCAGGTAGCGCGACTGCTCGGTTGCTCGGTTCTGTCTTTGCGCCCAATGATACGGTGTGTTCTATCTACCTATCAAATATAGAAATAGCACCCTCAACTGGTACTGCGCCCTTTGATACGGCGCGTCTTTTGGCCGTAAAAATACGGTATGTCTTGAGTAAACTTTTGACAAAGGCCATTGTTTTGCATGGAGGTAGACAGACTTGATGAAAATAAGCTTAATCGTAACAGCAATAAGAAGTATGTGGAAGCTAACTTTTTGTCAAGGTTACAAAAGATGAACTTCTGGGGGGCGTCATGTAATACAAGGCAAACATAGGCTAGCATCAAGTAGAATTGACTGTAGCACCAAACTTCATAGTTGCATTCAATAGATTTATTTATTTATTTCTTTCACCGGTAGGGGCGCTCTATAGTTCAGATAATACACGAAATTAATTTTTTTTTTTTTAATCCTCTTTCTCTTGGGTCTGTTCTGTTTTAATTAGCTGTTCTGTTTTAATCAAGTACTGTATTTTTACGGAGAAAAGCACCAGCTGAGGGTGCTTTTTCTGTATTTAATACGTATAATGGGCGCGCCGCAATACAAGGCGCATGCTAGCTCGCGCATGCTAGCTCGCGCATGCCAGCACTAAGGGAATAAGGGATTGCTGTCAGTAGCATCACCTCAAACCGATGAGTGATGTCATGGCACCACATCTAATTGACAACGTCCCGGGAGGGATTTCACTGGTCACCACACTCCTTACAGTCCCGGTTTCAAATAAAAACCAAAGATATCTCAGCATACAAGCAAACAATGAGACAAATAAATAAAATTAACACAAAACGTGTATCTCTCATGCCATTCATATGCCCAAAAGAAATAAAAATATCACAAAAAGATTATAGCAATGCCATTCAGCTTCAGCCAATCACATGGCTATTTAGAGAGATGTGAGTGTTGTGGTTTAGGCAGTGGGTTTTTATTTATTTTTTTGCAGTCTGTTGTCTAAACCTGTGATGTTTCTTGCTTGCAATCACATGAATGATAAGACAGACTACGACATCGTGGACAGCTCCCCTTTTGTCCAGCTTTTCTCCCCACATGCAGTAAACAACTAATTTTTTTCAATGTAGAAAACTGCGGCATATTCCCTGGTGCGGCTTGTATTTTTTTTCCCCCAAAAAGAGTTGCTGCGGCGTATATACAGGTGCGCCTTATAGTCCGGAAAACACAGTGGGCGCATAAGTTTCAGTCAAATCCATCCATTATTTACTGAGAGTTAGTGTTACTAGCGAAGTCCCGTAATTCTATAAAAGTCTGTGTGGCTACGATCCCCTAAGTTGATATTTTCAAATGTTGTATATTTTTCAAATTACCTCATGGTTCAACTTTTGAATGGCTTAGCACATGGATGGGCAACTGGCGGCTTGCATCCGGCATGGCCGGCGACCACATACTGATGCCTCCTTTATTAATTAAATAATAAATATATGGAAAAAATTCTTAGGGGATAACCCCCCTCCTCCCAAACCAAACCAAACCAATTCTTCAAAAATTCTGATAAACATTCAATATATGTTGTCCTTGAAAAATGGGAGGAGCTGGGCTGGAGGGTGGAAGGAATCCTGGAAGAAATATTGGAAAAAAATATGCGAATCTGCAAATGCCAACAGAACATATGTAGGAGGTCGACTGTAGTTTTGAGTTGTACTATTTTCAATCACCACAAGATGGCGGACATGCCCGAGTTGTGCTTTCACTAACTGGGGTATTTTACTGGACCATACTACAATGTGAGCAGGCCCAATATTTTTTGCTGCATTTGGAATAATATGCAGAACAAACATAGAACTGCAGTAACATTTTGAGTGAGTTGTTTTTTGTTTTATGTTTTTTGGGTGGAAAAAAAATACAAAAAGAGTTCTTGCACTTATGTTGGTTTCTTTAAGCAATTTTGCAGAGATGGGCACTTTACTTTATTTTGCCATCCTCTGTCCGCGACCTGGGCACCCATCTGTCATTACACTTTCATCCTTATTCATCAAAACAATTGCTCGCCGTCCCTGTCCGTCTTCATGCTTTTAAAGCGCTTCCCTCCTTGAATTTCAGTATTTTTTTTTTCAAACCCCCCCATGCTCCTGTTCTTGCTTAGTCCATACTATTTCTAAAACTTCTCCTCCTCCAACCTCCGTCCAAACAATGGGCGCTCCATGGCCCATCTCTGCAATTTTGTGCCGTTCTTAAATAGTATTTATTTATTTGTTTATTTTTTATGCAAGAGAGCCTTAGCACTCAGAAAAATTACAGTATGCGGTTATTTTGTTGTTTGCCTCAGACCCTTTGTTGTTGGGTTTGGATAGTGTATCTTTTATACATTGATTAAAATGTATCATTGAAAAAAGAGAACAGCATTAAGATAGATGTTTGCAACCTACGGCCCCTGAGCCATGTGGCTCTTTTATCATTCTGCTGTGGCGCTCTCTGACTTTGGAAATTCATCAATATTTTATTTACATTTTAAGGACAGTAGTTTTTTGATTTTCTAATTGTAATAATAAATATGAAAATTATAGTGCTAAAAAATTTTTAGGTGTTATTTTGTCACCAAAAATATTTGTCTTTAGCTTTGTCAAAAGATTTATTGAACTACTTTACTTGACCCCGGTAGGTAAACTTAAATCCAAGAAAATAAACATTTGGGGAGAAAATAGAATGCTTCATGTTTATACTACATTATATTAGAAACAACAAACATTGCTTACATAGCCTCACAGGTGATGGCTTGCAATCATGTGTTAAGATGAAGGTGAGGACTTACTTAGCCCTGATGTGCCCAAGCTATACGTTGAGAAGCTGGAGCAAAAATCACACTAACCAGGTAAAGTAAAAAATGTAATTGGCTATTATTTTACAAAATATATGTTTTATATGAAGTTCAAATTGTCCTTAAGTTAATTGGACAGCTGACTGCACAATCCACAAGTGATAAAATGATTGCATTTTTGGTTTGGACTTTTGGGTGGCTGCAGATTATTGATTTAAATTTGGCTTTCATCTCATGAATCAGAGGAGGATGTATCGATAAAATGACATTTTATTATTTTTAAAAATATATATTTACAGTATATAATTATTGTTATCCTCAATTTAGATAGCCAAAGGTTTTTGTGCCCCTAAGTGTGACGGTCAAAATAGCTCTTGAGTCTTATAGGTTGCCTATGTTAAAAGTGCGTTTTGCATGTATTCACATATTTTGTCCTGATACATCGCATTAGAAAGTGTGTGGCCCCCGGTAGCACTGATGAAAAATTGTGCCCCCCCCTCCAGCATTTTAGTTTCCCGTTCCTGTCTTAGCATCATTATTTTCCTTT
This sequence comes from Idiotropiscis lumnitzeri, assembly GCF_059441095.1. Classification (NCBI taxonomy): domain Eukaryota; kingdom Metazoa; phylum Chordata; class Actinopteri; order Syngnathiformes; family Syngnathidae; genus Idiotropiscis; species Idiotropiscis lumnitzeri. The sequence goes on along the minus strand of NC_142393.1, from coordinate 33,975,865 downwards.
TGAGGGGAAAAAAAACTATATAATCCGACCGTTTAAAAAAAAAAGTTTTTGTGAAGTAATAATAATTTGTGGATTTTTGTTGAAGTATGTTGACAAATAATGAAGTTACACTGTTTTAAAATAATTTTTTGTTGCTTTTCTGACCAGGTTTTCAATAGGCAAAACAACTAAAAAAAAAAAAAACAAAAACAAAAATTCAACAAACAACAAGCACAAAATTCCTGACAAAGGCAGTCCCCACACCCCTCTTAAAATGCTAAATTTCTCCAGAACCCTTCATCTGATTTTAAGATGGCAAGATAATTCTTGCAGCATTGTACTCAGGTTGAAGTGCCCTTTCCAACCATACTTTGTACTTTGATTTTCAGTGTGGGAAATCCTGTCGTGTTGCTCATTGAAAAACTTTTTTGCATAAAGGAATCTGAGGTTCGCCATCCTTTCTCTGTCACATTTACCATCAGTGCTTTACCTGCTCTATTGGGAAAGTCCAAAGCAACATGACCGCGTTGACGTCAGAAGTGTCTCCAATCACCTTAAAACAAAAGACAAAGAAAAATGTGGAAAGGTGACTGTATTGATGAGGGGGTGGAAAATAATATGTTTTGCTAAACGGACCTTCCACTTTATTCGCTCAGTGTCCCAGTGAATTCTGCACTCGTCGCATCTGCTCTCATCTTTGCGGCTGCCTGTCACACTTCTCAGTCCTTTTTCTGCAGTTTCTGAAGTTCCTTCTTCTCCTTCTCGTTACAATGACTGTGAAGTCAGACAGAGACGCTGTCTGTGGGTCTGTGATGTCTTTGAGTGCGCCTGCTCGTGGGGACATATCAGAATTACAGGGAAAATAAAACGTGAACAAGGTTTATTTTATTTTTATTTTTTTTCAAGTTCGGCAGTCCTGATCAAAACATTTCACGGGCCGCATGTGGCCCCCGGGCTGTAGTTTGCTCATGTCGGATCAAGATCAATGAGGAGTTTGAATTTCGATATGAGGGTGCTGGTACACATTACAAATCTCTTTACTTGACTTTTGAATGGCCCCTCTTTTGTTGCTCTTCTGTGTCTGTTTGTATAGCCCCATTGTGTGCTACTGGCCTCGAAGGAGAATTCTGCTCCAGTCAAACTGGGAGGCTTTGGAGTGGCAATCCAACTGGGAGAGTCGGGCCTGGTAGCTGGAGGTATGGACATGTTTGTATCCTTTTGGAGTATCCCCATTGTGTATTTTACTCTGGGCCTGTAATTTTCATGAATGGCGTTTCTTCAAGCTCCTAACATCTGGTTGCTCTTTGCAGGTCGTGTTGGCACTCCCCACTTCATGGCTCCAGAGGTTGTCAAGAGAGAGCCGTACGGCAAACCAGTGGATGTTTGGGGATGCGGTGTGATCCTTTTCATCCTTCTGTCTGGCTGCCTGCCTTTCTATGGAACAAAGGATCGGCTGTTTGAGGCTATCATTAAGGGAAAATACAAGGTAGGATTTTTTATCTCTCTTTGCCCCCTCTAACATTTATCTATTTTGTCTTTCAAAGTAGGAGGCATCCTCTCTGTGAGAGCATGCATATTGAGGTGTTATCTGTTTTTCCTGCATGACTAATCTGTGGCAGATGCAGTCACAACAGGAAGTCTGGTTTATTCTGTTCCCAGTCTACCTGCTAACAGACATTGTGGTTCTACAGTGCCACTGCAGTTTATAGCTTCATAAGTTGTCCAGGGAACGAAGGCTCAAAATTCTCTTCAAATCTTTGTGTATAATTGTTGTCCAGATGAACCCACGCCAGTGGTCCCATATCTCAGAGAGTGCCAAAGACCTAGTGAGACGCATGTTAATGCTGGACCCCGCAGAAAGGATCACTGTTTACGAGGCTCTCAACCACCCGTGGCTGAAGGCAAATTTGAACATTTGTATAGAGCCATAGTTGTTATATGTGCGTGCACTGAAGTTGTTTGTGTTGGTACAGGAGAGGGACAGGTACGCCTACAAGATCCACCTTCCTGAAACGGTGGAACAGCTGAGGAAATTTAATGCCAGGAGGAAGCTGAAGGTCAGCACCTTGTTGAGTGTAACAATCTCTGTGAATTACAGAAAATGAAAATAGAGGATCTGTCCCATCCTCCTCCTTGTGGCTCATCACTGACTTTATAAGCTATTTTCTTGCTGTGTCCTAGGGTGCAGTGCTGGCTGCTGTGTCAAGTCACAAGTTTAATTCCTACTATGGTGACCCTCCTGAGGAGCTTCATGACTTTTCAGATGACCCAACCTCCTCTGGTGAATAGCACATTTTGCTTTCTACAGTAAATGCATTTAGGGATTCTCTAATGCTAGTTTCACACTGCAGGCAAATGTGACCCATATATGACTTGTATATGGGTCTCTCTCTGTATTTATTTATTTTTAATTAAATTCTACTTTTTTTAATGACAGTGTGAACTGCTCAAATCAGACTTTCGTTTATGATAATTTTTTTTAACCCGAACTGTGTCACTATCATATGTGGTCCTTATATTGGATACGTATTAATATCTTTATATTATCTTTTTCATTTTTGGGCAATGTGACCTCAGCCTGAATGGACAGGTTATATTGTATCCGAACTTTACGCCATCAAAATCCCAATATTCGCACAAGAAAGTGTTGTGTGGGAGGTTGACAATTCTCGGTGACTCTGCAAAGTTGGTTTGAGTAACGGTATTGACTAGGGGTGTCCCGATGAAACATTTTCCACTTCTGGGCCTAAACCAAAATTGCGGCCTGGAGTAATATCCGATATGAATATCGTCTGATACAATATCAGCAGAAATGATACATGCTGCAAATGTATTTTTTAGTATAAATTGTTAGAAGAGACTCGATCAAGTTATATTATTAAACCAAATAACAATAGTCAGAAATGGTTGGCATGAGAATACATGACCCATTTATTACAAACATTTGGGTTACATGAATTCAACCTTAAACGTGTCAATATTCTGCACTTGAATAAAATAAATGTAAAATAAATCAAAACAGGTCTTAGACCTTTTGTACTAGTTGTAGATGGGCGCACCCAACTTTTTCACTTGGATAGAACTGTTCCAAAGTTGCTTAATATGGCAACTTGCAGAAATTCACTTCCTAAACAATTTGTTAATTTTCCTATTTTTACAATTTTGTGAGGCACATTACAACAGGACTGTGCATGGGAGTGTTTTACTGTTTACTATTTATTATTGCTTCAAAAGAACAAATCACTTGCAGAATTATTTACTGACTTTTGCACATATATTGAAGTGCTGATGGTAGGAATGTAAAGATTAATCGAAAATCTATTTAATATCGATATAATCTGCTCAAAATATGCATCGATATGAAAAAACAAAAGAATCGATTCGCAGCGCCATGTTAACCAAAGCCTTTCTTTCATGCTTGTGCTAATAACAAACTGCACACATTTGCACAATTACTTAATATGATGTAAACTTCCCTTTCATAGCAACACAGCAGTGATAAACGAGCATTTAAAAAGGAAAACGTTGCGGCTTACGCCCAATTTAATTTACAACGGCAACTGTCATTTCTGACATAGCACGCACAGGCTACCGTGTGCGTCTGATGGAACACCGCGCGCAATGTCCGGTTGTGGTACAACTAACATAATGTAGCGTCTACTGTGGATTGTGGCGGCGTTAGTCAGCAAACTCGCCTTTATTAAAAACCAAAACATAGTTTTTATATACGCGTGATTGACATAGAAAGAGTTCAAGCATAAGTGCTAACTTGCAACCACGCACCGCGTGTTGCGTTTATGAAGTCTGAAATTTCACCACCCAGAGTACAACATAAGTACAAGTACCGCATTTGCCACAAGCCATTGATGGCAACAACCAACAATAAAACAAAACATACCGAGAATATACTAATTTACAGTGCTAAAAATATTGTAGGCACACTCCACATTTTATAAAGAACATTGTTAATGAGTATTATGACAGAAACGACACTGTCTTTGCGATCCATCCATCCAATTTCTGAAGCACCCTCTCCAGGGTCGTAAGCGTGCAGCAAGTTTTGTCGTTTGTCGTCTGCGCAATATTGGACATGAAAAAACAACCTAATTGCGATTATTCAAACCAATATTGCGATTCCGATTAGATTTGCGTTTTTTGTAGTTGACACGTTAAAATGCATTAAAATGCTACTGTTATCCGTTTCTGCTTCGACTTGCTTTATTTTACACACTGTTCAACTTTTCCGTTACACTTGTCTCTCATTTCCTTGCTCGCCACTGCAGCATAGATTTCGATTTATCGTACAGCCCTATTGGACATCGTAAAGTGCCGATGTAAAGTTCACTTTGTGCTGCGGTTAGCCTCAAGCACATTTGCATTCAAGCAGGAGAATTTGAGCAGGTAGCCAAGTTTAAGTGATTAATAAAACGCAACAGTCTCGAACATAACAATTTCCCGCTAGTTCTTGTTCCAAATCACTAGCATGGGCTTGACCCATACGGCTTGCTCAGCTCCATAGTCCCGCTTTTGTTTACCCATAACCACCGCTTGAAGAATCTGCCAGAGCCGGCAGCAATCCACGGTGATCGTGCTGGTCGCTCATTCTGGGATGCTGAAAGTGCAAGTCAACCCGTCAATTTCAACTGCTGTAATCCAATGTCGATTAAGTCCACACGATTTAATAACCAGAAGTGAAGGTGTAAATACAGTTTAAAAGGAAACGTTCATCCTCACGCTCCTGCCCCTTGGGCAACCAGCCGCCTGAAGCCTTCACCCCAGCCCACGACCATTGTGATGGCTGACACTGAGGCGAGCCTGTGCTATAAATCTCATTCATGTGAATGACAGCACTGTTACATGCCTGATTTTCGAATGGACTGCTTGTCTATAAGTGCTAATATCGCCGATTTTGGAAGTAGTCTGATAAAATCCAATACAGTTATTTGGCCAATATCGGACCACAGTCCGATACAAATATCGGATTCGGACACCCTTAGTATTGACTTTATATTTGACTTAAATTTAATCACCCTTGAAACATGAAGCATAAAGTGAACATTTGTGTTGAAGGCAGTAATACAGACATGCAGACAGTACATTTATTACTCACGGCAATGACGTGGCGTCATCTATAGTAGAAGTCTCTATGATATTCTCAATGAAAAGCCTTGCCTCATTTTCCCAAAACATTTCTACCGTCTCATGCATTTCTCCTGTGGTGAAATGTGATGATAAAAAGATGAGCCACTACCGACTGGACCATATTTACTTCCAAAAACACTACGTCGTGGGTGATGTTGCATTTGGTTCACACACCAGACAGGCTGACCTCACATCTGATATGTGATGTGAATGCTTATGTAAAAAAAAAAAAAAAACAGATTTCACCCAAAAAAAACAAAACAAGTGAGTAGTGTGAACCAAAAGCATCATTTAAAAAAAAATCGTACTGCAATGAATTAGGGCCACAATTCAACTAGAATAATTTTCTGAATTGATTAATTCTGGTGATTCTTTTTTTTTTTTTTTTTTCAATAAATCAAATGAAAAAAGTTATAACTTTCCTATATTGAAAAACAGGACGGTATTACAAATTAAGATTCAGTTACTGGATTGATCTGTCAAGGCAAAAAAGAGGCAACATGTTGATTGTTGTTTTACAAAGTAAAAGCAGATATTTGCAAATATTTTATATGAATGTTCTAATTTATATTACACCATATGGAAAGTGCTTTGTTACAGCTCCAGCTTTTGTGAAATGCGCTATATAAATACAGTTCTATGGTATTCAACACAAAGATAAGTCTGCTTTGATGGAGGACTATAGAGAAATCTGAGAATGTTTACTGTTGAGGGGATTTGGACGGTATCACATTAAACAATTATTGTTATAGTTGTTGATTAATTGATTACGGTATTTTAAGGACTATAAGGTGCACCTGCACATTAGCCGCAGCAACCCCTTAAAAAAACAAACAAACAAAAAAAAAAAAACAAACAGATATACAAGCCACACCAGGCTATAAGCCACAGTTTTTATGTTGAAAAAAAATTGTTGTTTGCTGCATGTACAGAACGATTTTGTACTGTGAATGCACATAAAGGTACATAAACAGATTGTTCAAACAGTGCCTTTTAATACGGCAACAACTTTGCTAATTAAAACAGAACAGACCCGAGAGAAAAAATTTTAGATTTATTTAGCGTATTTTCTGAACAATAGAGCGGCCCTAGCGTTGAAAGACTAGTCCACCAAAAGCCGCACCGTTGTATTAGCCGCATCGTTCAAAATCTAGGAAAAAGGTAGCGGCATATAGTCCAGAAAATACGGTAATTGCATGTCTTCAATCAATATATAAACGCTGTGCATGTTTCAAGACACTTTCATTTCTTGTGGTTTCTGTTATGTGTGACCACAGGCTGTCTGGGTCGAACTTCCCGTTTTCTGTGGAATCACATTCGCTATTAGCGCCACATCCCTGTCTCAGCCAAGTTTCACTTCCTCCTATGAGAGCTGCAGACTGCACATGCATTATTTCTTCTGAGCCCTTAAAAACCACCTTTCAAACACAACAGGAAATGGGAACATTTGCGATGCAAAACCTCACTGAAATAGCAAATTAGTGAACTTGATTGCAATTTCTATTGTGTTGAATATTTGGCCACCTATAACTACACAGGTTTGGCTTCATTGGTCCGAGACTTGCTGCTGTTCTTCTTGCATGTTTATAGCATCTTACCATCTTATTTTTGCTTCTGCTGATGTAAATTTTCCCCTCTGCTGCACCTCTTTCTGTCATCATATGCCCCGCATACTCCTCACATACACTTTCCTTTCATTGTGAAGTGAAACGGTTGTGAAACTGTTTCTGTCAACCTCCTCTAATGCCATGTCTTTTTTCTTGTGCTTTGCTGCTCTTAGGACTGCTAGCTGCAGAAAGTACGTACCCCTGCCCTAATTTAGAACCTTGACGCACGCGCCTTATCTTCTTGACTGCTATTGACTCCATTTTAGTTGCATTTGTGTTAAAGGTTCCTGTCCTTTTTTTCCCCTGTCAATTTTAAAATGCCCTTTAATTAATTGTTTTTCTGCTCCATAAACTTTCATCCTCTTGAGATGACTAAAAGCATAGATGTTGAGGGTGATCACTATCCTGTAGATAGTTGGTTGTTGAGATTTTAAATGTAGTTAACAACAAAATGTGAAAATATTGAATATATTTTTCACTGTGTGAACGTGCTACTACTCCTTGCAACCATCCACAGTTTGATTTTTGTAAGCTGACTTTCTTCTAATGTCCACTGCTACTGTTTCTCTGGTTTTGCTGCATGTGTGGGCAATGTAGCAGGTACTTTGGGTTAAATAGTTCAATGTTTACCTGTTTTTGTGGTTGTGACTTTGCCCGTACTGTGATTGTGCGTCTGTCATCTTTGCTTGCTTGTTGTGTTTTTGTTTTTGTGGGGTACATGTACCATGACCACTGTTGTAACCACTGAGAGACTGGCTGCTCAGTGTAAACATCAGTGCGTATATCATCCAGTTTATAGTTGGCTGGCTAACTTGTTTGTGTCTGCCTACTCAGGGGCAGTATCACAGGTTTTGGATAGTCTCGAGGAGATTCACGCTTTGACAGACTGTAGCGAGAAAGATATGGATTTTCTCCACAGTGTCTTCCAGGATCAACATCTCCACACCCTATTAGATGTGAGTTGAACTGTCACACCAAAAGTGATATGATGATGTCATGGCGCACCCATAATCTGTTGCTTTCATTATAATGTTTCTCAGTGATTATCATTATCCCTGATCATAAATATCTAGAATGAGTGACTTTGATGGTTGCAGGGGCTCCAACTGTATTATTACTATTGACAGTTTGCCCCGTTTGTCTTTGTGCGTGTTGTTGCCATGGCGACCAGACACATTAAATTCTTTATATGAAAATGTCTCTCTAATCTTCACTGAAAGTGATGCTTGTTTTGGTCAAAATAGTCTTTGCAGGAGGTCAGGGGACGCCAGTTACCCATGCTTGTCTTTTTATTGTGCTGTGCAGTTATATGACAAAATCAACACCAAGTCTTCTCCACAAATTCGAAATCCTCCCAGTGATGGAGTGCAGAGAGCCAAAGAGGTATGCTTAATACATATAATGAACAAGTTGCGGTGTTGTGCATAGTTTTGTCAGTGCTATTTATCTTTGCTTCATGATTTTTGCTCAAGGTCCTCGAGACAGTCTCCTGTTATCCAGAAAACATAGAGGCCAAGGAACTCAGAAGGATCCTCACACAACCACACTTCATGGTCAGTTCTTGAATGTCAATGTTGAGTTTTTTATTAATTATTTTTTTATTTATTATTTATTGTGAAACTTTGTTGCAATTTTCATGGCAAATTTCACATGTTGGAATACTGTCGTGTTTGTAACTTTCGGTGCGATGGCGATGCGTGGGTAGGAATCTTCCCTCGTCAACTTTACTTGCCTCCAGTAACAATAAAGTCACAATCGCAGCTGTTATCGTTGGAGATGATACACCGTGTTGTGTCGGTCTCTAGCTCGGGCACAGACAGCGTTTGAGCAGTGTCCATGCAGTGAGCCGTGGGTACCATACAACAAGATAAATCTTTTATATAACAGTCTCGCGATCATAAACGGTAGTCATAACATCGCGTTGCATTCACTGACCAAACATAGGCTGGGAAAAACCAAAGCACAATAGCACTGCATAGTCCTAGGCCCGTTAACAAGTTAACTGCACTACACTACCCCCCCTTTAGGAATACTGAGTCCCTTCAGTATAGGTAATGTAGGGAAAACATAAAAAATAAGTATAATAACCAGAACACACATTAGTCTTAAGTGCAAACAGTGAGCTGTCAACATAACTTTGGATTAGTGCAACTTGGAACCAAGATCTGTATCTTTCTGGTCTATTAACTCGGCGACCACTGGATGTATTAACAGTCTTGGTCAATGGGTTTTTATCACCTGGTCTTCGTCCTTGTTGACACTCTGGAGCGCTGGCCTGAGATACCGCAGAGGGATCTTTGGACTCCTCACTTGAACCCGCGGTTGTACCGCCTGGATGGTCTGGCAATGGCAGCACTGGCACCAAGGGAATGTCCTCTGCGTTGGCTTGGATGTCAGGGTCTTGACACCGCTGTAGCATTTTACTTCTTTGCCGTGAAATCCAGACAGGTATAACTTCACTGTCATAGGGCTTGAGTCTGTCGTGATGCATTATCGTGCTACGCTTGGGACCTTGGATCTCATACAGAACCGGACGTCGCCGTGCAGAAACAATCAGGGGACCCTTCCAGAGAGCTTGGAGCTTTGGACTTAGACCCTTCTTTTTCATATTGTCCTTCACGAACACTAGGTCTCCAAGACTGTACGAATGTTCTCTAGCACGGAGATCGTACACTTTTTTCTGTCGCTCCTGTGCAGAGCGAAGGTGTTCTCTCGCCATGCTGTGGGCTTCTTTCAAACCTTCTTCCAGGTTGTAGAGGAAATCTAATACGTCCAGTGGATTGGCCTTGAGTCTTGCGGTACCAGACAGGATATCTTGTGATTGGTGAACCTCTCTGCCAAGCATAAGCCTGTTGGGTGTAAATCCTGTCACTGTGTGTCGTGAGCTGCGGTAGGCTGCGGTAAGTAGTGGCAGTTGCTCGTCCCAGTCCTTCTGGCTTTGGTTCACATAACAACAAAGCATTTGCAGCAAAGTCCTATTAAATCGTTCTACCTGTCCATTGGAAGAGGGGTGGTAAGGGGTAGTCCTGGTCTTGGTAATCTGCAAGATCTCACACACATTGCAAAAGAGCACACTCTCAAAATTGCGACCTTGGTCTGTGTGTAGCTCAAGGGGGAATCCAAATCTGGCGATAAAGTCATAGACCAGCTTCCTTGCAGTTGTCTCAACACCTTGGTCAGGGACAGGGAATGCTTCGACCCATCTGGTGAAATGATCAATTATGACGAGAATGTACTTGTTACCAGAGTTCGACACAGGGAATGGTCCGAGTATGTCAAGGTGCAAACGGTCCAAAGGTGCTCCAACTTGGTAACATTGCATCTTTGCTTTCTTTGTTGATCCTGCAGTCTTGCATGCACTGCACTGTGGGCATTTCTTGATAAACAGGTGAACATCTCCACCCATGCCATACCAATGGTAATTTTGACGCACACGCTCCAGGGTTTTGGCCTCTCCCAGGTGACCAGAGTATGGAGGGTCATGGCATGACTGCAGGACTTCTTTTTGCATGGATGTGGGGACCAATAGAAGCAAAGTTGGGTGTTGGTTCCCAATTCTCTCCCAAAAGTAATAGAGGACTCCTTCTCTAAGTTTGACTTGGCGCCAACAGAGCAAGAACTTCCTCACTGCAGGGCTCTCAAGCATCACTTCATCTTTGGCAGGGAGTGTAGCGGTTTCCTTCCATGTGTGAAGAGTGGCAAGGACAGGGTCTGCTTTCTGAAGTGTTGCCAGTTGCTCCGGACCAAGGGACTTGAGCCAGTTGACTTCTGGGCACTCACCAGATGGATGATCTTCTGCTGACATGGTGCCATGACCATTGGTGTCACTTCGGGGTTCCACACATCTTACTGCCAGTGGCACAACATCATCAACATCATTCTCAAACTTGGCCCACTGTTCATGAATTCTCCGGCAGTACGTGCACCCCTTACATGGCAGGTCTGACAGGCTGATCCCGGCTTGGTAACAATCACACTTGTCCACATTTCCTCCCGGCAACCTTGACATGGCATCCGCGTTAGCATGCAGTTTACCAGCCCGGTGTTCGATGCAGAAGTCGTATTGACCCAACTCTTCTATCCAGCGAGCTAGCTGTCCTTCAGGGCATTTGAACCGGAAAAGCCAGGTGAGACTGCCATGATCTGTTCGAATCAGAAACCTTCTCCCTAGTAGATAGTGGCGGAACTGGCGGGTGAAACGAACAACGGCAAGTAGCTCACGACGAGTGACACAGTACCTCTGCTGAGCTGGCGTAAGGTGGCTGCTGGTATAGGTTAGAACTCGCTCCTCTCCCCACTGGATTTGGGATAGGACAGCTCCGACACTGTTGTTCGAGGCATCTGTATCAAGAATGAACTTGCCTTCCACGTTGGGATACCCCAAAATGGGTGCAGTCGTCAGTTTTTCTTTGAGCCTTTCAAAAACAACTTCATGCTTGTCTGTCCAGTGGAACGTAGTCCCCTTTTTGAGAAGGTCATGAAGGGGGCTTGGCAGTTCTGCCAAATTTGGAACAAACTTGCGAGAGTATTTACATAGCCCAAGGAAAGCTTGCAACTCTGGCAGGTTTGCGGGGGGTTTCCACTGTTGAACATCTCTGATGAGAGCTGGGTTTGGTCGGACACCTCCACCACTCACAATGTGACCCAGGAAGAGAATTTCCTCTTGAAGCAGATGGCATTTGGATGGCTTTAATTTTAGTCCACAGTCTCTGAAAGACCTGCTCAGGCCAATCTAAACTGTTGTCCACTCCATTGCCAATAACGATGACATCATCCAGATAAATGAGAAGAGTTTCCCACTGAAGGCCTCTGAGGATGAGCTCCATTGCCCTCTGCAACGTACTTGGTGCGTTGCATAGTCCAAATGGCATTCTGATGTGTTCATAAAGACCCCATTTTGTGATTAATGCAGTCTTTTCGCGGTCTTTGCTATCCACTGCAATCTGCCAGTAGCCAGACTGAAGGTCAAGGGTCGAGAACATGGTAGCTCCACCAACAACATCAAGACATTCTTCGATCTTCGGTAGTGGATATGCATCCTTGATCGTCAGACTGTTCAATCTACGGTAGTCGACACATCACCTTAGTCCTCCATCTTTTTTGCGCACTAGGACCACTGGACAGGCCCATTCAGATGAAGATGGTGTGATTACACCTGCTTCCAACATGGCCTTAAGGTGTGCTTCCTCTTCACCTTGAAATCCAGGAGGTGTTCTTCTCACTGGCTGACGTACAGGCTTAGCAGAACCAGTGTCAATCTTGTGTGTTACAGCAGACATGTAACCAAGGTCAGAGTCACTTTTGGCAAAGATGGATTGGTACGTGAGGAGTAATTGAGAGAACCGCTGTTGCTGTTCTTCACTGAGAGTGTATCATCATTATACGCATGGCTTGACGCTGCACTTTGCTTTGCCGCACACGGGAGTTCAGGGTAAGCTTCTACAAGCATTCCGAGACAGGTTCCTTTCGGTAGAGAGGTTCGCTTAGTTGAGAAATTGCACACCCTGACTGCCACTCTCTTTTCCATAACAACAAGAACACTTCCAGATGTTACATTGTCTTTAATGTGGAAAGGCTCCAACACAGCTGGAACTCCAGGTCTTGGCTCCTCCACTTCACCCCATACAATGCATTCAGATGAAGCTGGTATAGTTGTTACTTTTCCAAGGGTCACTCTCGTCACGCAGTAATCTGGTCCATTATCTTGCACAATTTTTGAGGGCACAAGTTCATCTCCAATGAAAACCTTGCCAAGGGTGTAGATAACCACATCATGAGCTTTCATCATATCTAATCCAAGAAGAACAGGATCTCTGATGGAAGCTACATGTACTTCCCAGGGGATAGATTTGGATCCAATTTGAAAGGTCACTGTGAGTCCATGTTTAGCTTTCATGCCATCACCGACTCCTGCGCTCAGTAGGTCGGTTTGGTGTAGGTCTGTAGGTGTTGTGTTTTCTTTCAAGATACTTTGGTACAGTTCCTCTGATATCACAGTAGTTTGAGCTCCAGTGTCCGCCACAGCTTTCGTTGGCTTGCCATTTATAGTTATAGCAATTTGTAAGCTTTCACCTATCTTCTTAGTGCAGCCAATCTGCCGGCCTTGTAACTGAAGATCTGAGTTCACAGCTGAGCTCTCCAAACCTCCAACTGGTTGCAGCAACAAGTCTGTATGGTTACGTGCAGCAATTGGACTGGGTGGTCTGACGCAGTGTTTTCTGAAGTGTCCTGTTTCCCCACACTTGAAACATGGGCCGGCCGCCCCACGATTTGGACTAGAAGTTTGAGAACGACCCCTGTTAGGTTGTAACTGCTGATAATTTTGCTTCCTTTCTGGTACAAGGTTTTGGACTGATTTAGGCTGTTGGGGTCCTGTGACTACAGGCTGATAATTCCCAAATTGCTGCTGTAGAAGTTCTACTTTGTTGACAAGGGCCTCCACTCGATCCATTAGTGCAGCAAACTGGTCAGCTGCGGGATACCACAGCAGTGGTAAGGGAGTAAGGATACAACCTCCAAGTGGTCTCCCGGACGAGTCGGCAGCCCCCCGTCGACGACGAATGTATCCTGCCGGCACCCACATCACCCCACGACTCGGCCCGAAGGACCGGTCAGGGAGAGGGCGCCGCCACTATCTTCTGCCACCTTTTTGAGATGGGAGGTCGACTCTCCGGCTTTGGCTTTGGCCTCCCTTCTCCTCATCCTGGCCGGAGACATTGAGACGAACCCGGGCCCGGACTCCTGCTACTCCTGCGGCCGTCCGATCCGGAAATCATCTCCCCTGCGGTGCCGGGCCCCCAATTGCCCCGCCCTCTGCCACCATCAGCTGAAATGCAGCGGCCTCACTCGCGAGAGGCTGCGGCGCGACAGCTCCTGGCAGTGCGTGGCTCACGGTGGCCCGGCCCCGCCGTCACCTCCAACGTCAGGGCGGATTTGCTGTGGATGCAAGCAGACGATTCAGAGGGGTATCCTCGCCCTCGAATGTCAACAGCCTGAATGCGAGACGCTCTGCCACAGGGGGAACCGATGCCGTGGCCCAGCACCCACATCCTCCTGGTCTTGCCCCGATCACCGGAGCCGGACCGAGACGATAGCCGGCCGACCAATAACAACACTAACAGTGAATCCACCATCAGGCCCAGTGGAGAGGGTGCGCTGCGGTGCCTGCCACAAAGCAATCACCGTCGCAAATCCGCTGACCTGCCGCAGTTGTGAGACGAAATTCCAACTCCAGTCGAAGTGCTCCGGCGCCACTCGTGACGCAGCCGCAGCACTCTGGCTCACTCAGCTCTGGTCCTGCCCGCGATGCTGTGCAGCGCCCAATCTCCCGGGCCCGCTGCCGCCGACGACCAAGCCCAAGACGACCCACATCACCAGCGACGCCCAGCTCAGACCGGCTTTGCGTGTCCTTCAATGGAACGCCGACGGCCTGAGCACCAAGTCTGGTGAACTGGAGGGCCGCCTTCGGGACCTCAAAGTGGACATCTGTCTGCTGCAGGAAACAAAGCTGAGACCTCAAGTTGCCACCCCAGCCTTCCCGGGTTACGCGACCGTCAGAGTGGACCGCCCCAACGGCCAGCGAGGGGGCGGCCTACTCACGTTGATCAAAGAGGACCTACCCTTTGAAGTCCTGGGCCATGCCTGCTACGGCCTCCTGGAGTCTTCTTCAGTCAATGTTCGCGTCTCCCGACGCCGATGGCTGACACTACACAACCTGTATGCCCCACCACGCCGTGAGTCCGCCGACGACGACGCTGACAACCTGGACTTCTCCTGGATCTCGGCGTCGGGTGACACCATCGTGGCCGGTGACCTGAACGCGCACTCGCCCCTCTTGGACCTGACACAACCGAGCGACCGACGGGGAGAGGCGATCGAGGAATGGCTCGTGTCATCACACCTGAGCGTCCTCAACAACGGCGCCGCTACCCGGGTCAACCGGAACACCGGGGGCCTGAGCTCCCCGGACCTGTCCCTCGCTAACCCACAACTGGCGAACCGGACGACATGGCTTGTCACGGAGGACCTGGGCTCAGACCACATACCCATCCTGATGGAAGTGGAGCTTGAAGTAAAACCCACCTGCCCGCCCATTCACTGCCCCCGATGGAACTCCCGTGACGTCGACTAGGCCGCCTTCACCGACCAGGTGGAGACCACCATCAGCGGCTTCCGCGGTCACAAAATCCCCTCGCTACACCACCGTCTTCTTCGCTTCAACAAGGCGCTGATCGATGCAGGTAACACTGTGGTGGGGAAATCCACACAGGGGCGCACAACGAAGTCCTGGATGACCCCAGAGGTGAAAGAGGCGATCAAACGGCGCAACCGTCTCCGCCGCGACATCGGCGTCAACAGGGAGGAGTGGATCGCTGCCTGCCAAGAAGTCAACAGCCTTGTTCGCGACGCCAAAGACACTAAGTGGGCAGCCCTGTTGGCTGACCTGGAACACAACCCAGACACCAGCAGGACATGGCGGGTGATCCGGTCTCTGAGTGGGACCCCTGACAGCCGTGCACAGAACGAAGCGTTGCAGATCGGCGGCCGACTCTTCGCCACAAACGTGGACAAGGCCAACGTCTTCGCGCGTCACTATGCCACAGTAAGCCGTCTACCCATCACGAGAGACGACCGACTCCGCTGCCATCTTCCCCTCAAGAAACGCCTTGACGTGGCTGGCTCAGAAGACGATGATAGCTGTGGCAACTTCCACATGGGAGAACTCGACTCAGCCATCGCTCAGATGAAGCCCAACGGCGCGGCGGGCCCAGACGACATCCCACCTTCTTTCCTGAAGGCCCTGGGCCCGGAGGCTAGGACGGAGCTTTTGGAGATTTTCAACTCTTCCTTCAGATCCGGTGTATGCCCACAAATTTGGAGACAAGCGACCATCCTGCCACTTCGTAAAGCCGGCAAACCTGGGAGCGAACTCTCCTCTTATCGCCCGATCAGCCTCACGTCCTGCGTTGTGAAGACAATGGAGCGCATGGTCCATAACCGCCTCTACTTCCTGGCGGAATCCAGGGAGTGGCTCTGCAAGGAGCAAGCCGGCTTCAGGAAGCTCCGCAGCTGTGAGGACCAGGTACTCTATCTCACACAGAGGATCAGCGACGGGTCCCAACAAGCCCGCCCGCAACGGGGAGTCATGGCCCTGTTGGACTACAGCAAGGCCTACGACAGGGTATGGCGCGAGGACCTTCTACTGTCCGCTCTGGAACTCGGAGTACCGGGGCGGATGGTCCGTTGGGTCAGGAGCCTCCTCACGAACCGGCGAGCTAGGGTGCAGATCAACGGGGAACGCGGGAAATCCTTGCTCTTCCGGCAGGGTTTACCCCAGGGCTCCATCCTCGCCCCCCTCCTCTTCCTGCTCTACATCAACAGCCTCCAGTCTGTCATCCCGGAAGGCGTCGACCTCGCACTATACGCAGACGACGTGTCGTTGCTATCGCAGAAGAACACTAAGGAGGAGGCGGAAGCCGCTCTCCAGACGGCGGTGAACGCGGTGGGGGAATGGAGTCGGACAAAGAAGATGGCGCTCAACGCCACCAAGAGCGAGGTGGCCTTCTTCTCAACGAACTCCCACGAGGCCTCCTGGTCTCCCACGATCTCCCTCAACGGCTCACTCCTCAGCCACAACCCCACCCCGAAGTTCCTCGGTGTAACCCTGGACCGAACGCTCAGCTTTGGCCCCCATGTGAAAGCGGTAACATCCAAAGTCCTCTCCTGCAACCGCATACTGGCCTGTCTGAGTGGGTCGAAATTTGGCTGGCGCAAAGACAGCCTGCGCTCCGTCTTCACCGCCCTCCAACGCAGTGTGATGGACTACGCGGCTCCTGCGTGGCAACCCTTCCTCTCCGACACTCGCCGAGCCGACCTGGAACGAGCGCAGAACTCAGCGCTGCGCCTAGTGACAGGACAACTCCGCTCATCACCGATTGAAGCCCTTCAGCTCGAAGCTGGTGTAAGCAGCTATAAGACGCACTCGCACCAACTCACGGCCATCGCCTACGAGAAAGCCGCGCGACTGCCGTCCACACACCCGAGGTCCCAGATCCTGACTGCGAACGTGAGGCATCGGCTACAACGCTCCAGTTGGCGACTTGAGGCCAATGAACTTTCCACGACGCTCCCAGCTGGGCTGTCGGCAAGAGCCTCCCTCCAAGTCCCAGTGGAATGCCCATGGTTGAACGACTCCGGACTCTGGACGGTGTCAACCTCCATCGGGATGACCACAAAACAAGACGCTCCATCTGTCCTGCGCAACTTGGCCACTGCGGCCATTCGTGCCACCGAGCCCGGAGCTGACCATTTACACGGATGGCTCTGCTACGGAAGGCGTCTCGAATGGAGGGGCAGCAATGATTGTCGCCTCTGGGGACCCAGCTGACGTCCAACCAACGACGGTGCTTATGCGAAGGGGCGCCGAGTTCACGTCGTCCTACGAAGAAGAGAGGGAAGCTATGACGATGGCCCTCGAGTGGCTCGTTCACTCAAACGCCCACACGAAGGTGACAATCTGCTCCGACAGTCAATCCCTTCTGCAGGCCATCTCGAGCCGCGCCGCAGACACCGCCAACATCCGGCAACTGCTGAATGTGCGCCCTGGCAAGACCTCTCTTCTTTGGATCCCGGGCCACTGTGGTCTGCCCGGCAACGAACTCGCCGACACCCGAGCCAAAGAGGCCACCTCCAACCACTCCGAAGCCTTCCGTCCTGTATCGTTTCGCGCAGCCGCGACAACTATCAAACGCCGCATCCGTGACGACCCCCCTAAGCACGAGCGGACCGCAGCCGCCTATGAAGGGTTCTCTTGGCGCGCAGACAGCTCCGCTGCTCAATCAAGGCAGGACGCCGTCCTCATTGCTCGGCTCCGTGCGGGCCACCACCCCAAGCGCCGGGCTTACGAGCACCTCCTTTGCCCCACAGCCGACCCCACATGTCCACTATGTGGAGGGGAGCCGCAGACAGTCCAGCACTGGCTCCTGCGGTGCCCCCGACTCATCCCCCTCCGGCAGAAGATTTTCGGCGATGCACCTCCTCCTTACAACGTCCTCTCCACTGAGACGCAGAAGGTGATTGCGCTAGCTGGGCAATCCTTGCTCTGAGGTCCCGCCCAGGCGCTAGCCCAACAACAACAACAACCACAGCAGTATCCTCACATATGTCTCCTTCATCAACCCAAGAGATACGCCTGGTTCTGTTCCTCATTTCGGTTTCACGGCCCACCGTGGCTTTGAAGTTATGCTCAAACACAAACTTTTGAGCTTCGACGAGGGACCCTGGTTCACGATTCATGACTTCATAAGCCACCTTCTGATTTCGTAAGCCTTTGAGGAAAGCATTTGTCAGCTGGAGATCGACTCCTGGATATGCAAGGGTGATAAGGCGCCTCACCTCCTCCGCAAATTCAGCTGACGTCTCTCTGCCTTGTCTGAGTTCGCCAAGCTTTCTCCTTATCGTGGTCGGGGGGTCCGTCTTTCCAAAACGTTGGGTGAGCTGCTCTACCAAGAGAACATAATCCTCCCTTGTGCGCTCTGGGAGTGAGCAGACATACCGCACCGCAGCTCCTCTTAAACACTCATGTAGCCTGTCGACTCGTTCGATGGCACTCCACCTGTATTTTCTTGCTTGAAGTTCGAATGGCATTAAGAAAGAATCCCAATCCTCATTTCCATCAAATATGGCCAATTTAGGCCTCTCGGGCTCTGCCAATGTGTTGAAATAGGCTCCCGAATTACTTGGCCTGTTTGCATCTTGGTAGGTATGTGTGTGTTGGGTTTCATGCTCAACATCTCTAATCTCTCTGCGTCTACTATCAGATTCAGGAACTGCAGCCCGCCTGGACGGCTCAGAATTTCGAGATATTTGGTTTATCACTTTCAGTTCAGCTGCAAAAGGAGCACGGTCCCTTGGCCTAGTTGTCACATTGAAAGGTGCACTTAGGTCGGGTGCAAACCTTTCCCTGGTAGACTGCATTGACATACTATCCTCCCCACCTTGTACAGTAGTGAGTTGTGTTGGGGCGTGTTGTACAGCTGACTGTCCTGTTATGTGTGAAAGGACTGGGGCCAACATCATTTGAAGGTGTCTTGTTTGTTGGGTTTGATTATCCAACACCGCTTGTAACCACTTTGGAGCAGTCTCTGCCTCTGCGTGGCCTGCTGTAGCTCCTTGTAATTCTTCAGTCATTTTTATCAATTTGCTTTGTCTCGTCGGGTAGTTCCTCTTCAACTCTTATTTTGGAGGGGCGGGCCGGAAGTCGTGCATGGCTACGCTTAAGCAACCTGACTTTTTTTTTTTTTTCCTTCGGCCACGGCCGCGATGAGTTGTAGCTTAGCTTCAAGTTGTCATCTAGCTTGGGATGGATCCATAACGTTCTTTTCGATTGAATTTAATCACGGGAGTTTTGTGAAAAATCCCACTTCTGACACCAGTTGTCGTGTTTGTACCTTTCGGTGCGATGACGATGCGTGGGTAGACAGAGTCACACGACAAGGAATCTTCTCTCGTCAACTTTACTTGCCTCCAGTATCAATAAAGTCACAATCGCAGCTGTTATCGTTGGAGATGATACACCGTGTTGTGTCTGTCTCTAGCTCGGGCACAGACAGCGTTTGATCAGTGTCCATGCAGTGAACCGCGAGTACCATACAACAAGATACATTTTTTATATAACAGTCCCGCGATCATAAACGGTAGTCATAACATCGCGTTGCATTCACTGACCAAACATAGGCTGGGAAAAACCAAAGCACAATAGCACTGCATAGTCCTAGGCCCGTTAACAAGTTAACTGCACTACACTACATTTGGGATTTTGTTTGTGCGTGCGTGCCAGGGTGCGCGAGCGCATTTGCAAGCTGTTGTGTCAGAAGTAGAGTGCTGTATGCAATCCGCATAACTACACTGGTCACTCAAAGCTGCTTAGGACCTGAGCTGGGTTAGTGAGGTTAGACCTGCCAGGGAAAAGCTTGGGGACAGAAGTGATGGCTAGAAGTCACTCTGAGGGGCTTCAGCCTCCTATTGAGTGGAATGTTTGTGCATTCTTCTGATGGGCATCACAGTCAAAGCGGAGGCAGAGGGGAGGTTTTGGACTCACTCAGAGATTGCTCACAGAGGCACATAAAATGTGTCGGGAATTTCCTATTGAAGGTGAACTCCTTAAATCTTTCAATTGCTGAGCTGCGGTGTCAAATGTAATGCATAGCATAACATCTATCGAACAGTATATATGTTTGTATATTGCACACTGCGTACTGCAGTGTTTTATATGCATTGTGTTTAAGGACAAGGACAAATTCTCACAGAACGACTTGAGATGCCTCAAGATGGCACTTGCGCTGGTTCAGAAGAACATCAAATTTTTTATGTCAAGGAAATATTGTTGAATTGATACATCTTGGCTGAGAGACAAAGACTTCAAGGAAGCAATGAGTTTAACCTGAGTTGTGAGCAGAAGTTAGAGACATTGACTCTATTTGATTTTTTTTTAAGCGTAATGTTGTAAGATGAGTTCTCAGGCTAGCACGCTTCCCCCATTTTTCTCCAAACATAACAATGCTCAATATGGCTAAACAGCTCAGTTTTTGTTTTTTCAGACAGCAAAAATCTGAATCAGAATGCCCCTTATTGTCATTGCCCTCCGTGTGCAACGAGATTAGAGAGCTCCCCGCTCCTGCAATTCAATAATAATTTAATTAAATATATCAAATAGATTAATTAAAGATTAAATAATTTAATTAAATTAAGACCTTTGTCCCTGTGTGAATTTGCCAATTGCATATCCAATGTAATCTGGCCTTTTTTTTTTTTTTTTTTACATCTTCAAACTTCTTCATGAAAGAGCGGCCTTTCATTCCATGTCGGGATATAATTACTACGCAATCTTATCAGTAGAATCTTTTGCTTTTGTTCTCGGGTTGATATACGCATTTCTGACCAAAATTCATTCATCTCTGGGACACCGAGCTCATCTGCTTCCTGAGCGTTACGATGTCTGGACATATGCATGGTGTTTATATTTGTGTATAATTGTTAGAACAGATGAACGTGGCACTTTCAGGCATTTTGGAAATTGCGCCGAAGGATGAACCACACTTACGCAAGTCCACTGTTCTCTGCCCGATGATCTCCCATGATGTTACAAAATGAACCAGTGTGTTTCAGATGTGCCTTCAAATATGTCATTGTTTTGGAATTTAGCAAATAGTAATAATGTTAATGTTATTCAAATTTTCCAATTTGATATAGTCTGGTATAGGTAGACAGTGAGACAAAAAGTGTATTTCTTATTTATATAGTATATGTGAACTTCTGGTTTGAACAGGTTATTGCTGATGTTGGGCCTATGTCACAATAACAAAAAAATATTCACAGTTTGATACATATGGTCAGTCCCCACATGGGTATGTTATTTTTTTTAAATTATTCTCCATGGGAAAGTGATATATTTCCCTCTGACAATGGAATGTTAATGGCTCAACAAACATGTCGGTTTCTTGGTTTCCTTGAAACTGACAGTTTCGAAAATAAAAGTTTTTGCCCTACACTAGCAATGTTATGCGCACACGCACGCGCTCACCCCCACACACATGCCCGCTCCAACACACACACACACACGCAGTTTCAGTGGATGTGCATTTTCAATTGGCTTTAAGTACACAATTGTGACACACTATTGGTTTGCTTCTGTCCAATAAGCCTGCAATGCCTTGCGAGCTCGTGTTGTTTTCCTCAGAAGTTCAGCTTCACGTTTGACATTCCCAGCTTTTCTTGTAATGTAATGTAATCTTGTTGATGTTTTGCAAATAAACAACTGTGCTCTTCTGCCGTGTTATTATCAGTTCTAATGTAGAGGCAGCTACTTCTCCCTCCTCAATTGCTGTTGGTAGGTTGATGAGCAATGGCAAATGTTAGTAAAAGCATACAAAGGGTCTGTGACTTGGATCAGTGTCCCCAGAGGATTAGTGTAAGCCACATTCTTTAAAGCCTTCCACGAACTATACTATACTATACTGTAAGGCTGCAGGTGTTTATTTTATATTTGAATTAATGCTTTCCATGTTGCCACCCAGGCTCTCCTACAGACACATGATGTGGTAGCCCATGAGGTGTACAGTGACGAGGCACTTAGAGTTACCCCCCCGCCCACATCCCCTTACCTGAACGGAGACTCACCAGACAGCACCAACGGAGACATGGACTTGGAGAACGTTACCCGGGTCCGCTTGGTGCAGTTCCAGAAGAACACAGATGAGGCTATGGTGCATACACACGCACAGACACACACGAAAATGCAGATACACACTTGGACCCCCATTACTATGTTTTTGTCCTACATTTGCATTGACTCCAGTCACTCCGTTAAACTGTATTCCACAGGGCATTACCCTTAAAATGAATGAGCTCAACCATTGCATCGTTGCTCGAATCATGCATGGTGGAATGATTCATCGGCAAGGTGACCTCCCTTTTTATTATATATGCTCATTTTATGTCTTGTAGATAGCCTCAATTTTTGCTCCTCAACTTTAGGGACTCTGCATGTAGGAGATGAAATCAGAGAGATTAATGGCATCAGTGTTGCCAATCAAACTGTGGAACAGCTTCAAAAAATGCTTGTGAGTTAGCAACTGAGTTACATTGTGCGAGTGCAATTGGATAGTATGATCTTTCTCAGGTCACGTCTCATGTCAACTCTGTTTGCATACTAGTTTTTAAGTGTTTGTCATTCACAGAGGGAAATGAGGGGAAGCATCACATTCAAGATAGTACCCAATTACCGGTCCCACTCCAAGTCTTGTGAGGTACAGAACCAGAACCTGGTATGCTTACACGTCTGTGTATGTGCCTAAAAGTGAACAAAAGCATAGAAAAATGTCTTTGTTGCAGAAGGAGTCGCCAGATGTGTCTCAACATTCGGCCGCTAATGGTCATGCAAGTGTCACCAGCTCCATCCTGGTCAGTGTACATACACTGTAATTTGAATACCTAAATACACGTAAAGTAAAAAAATAAATAAAATTAGTCTATGTATAGTATTTCAATCAATATTTACAAGGATATGTTGGTGACCCAATAGGATCTGCCAGCAACAACTCAGCCCAAAGCTCGTCAGGTGAGTTTTACAGCAAACCTCCAGTGGCTTCAGTAGCAATTGCTCACTGTACCAAATCACTGTCATCCAAATCTGCATGTCTGTGTATGAACCATTACATTACTATATTTGTTTAACATATAACCTTTGCTTGACTCTGCTACGGGCTCCATTGAAGTATTATAGAGCTCTGGACGTTGTCGTCACTCAAGCAAAAACGCACCGCGCCATATGTAAACAATGCGTTGCGACTTTGAGTTACTGAAAACGCCACCTTTTTGCCCACATTCATACTATGACGTGGAGTAGGGAAGTCATTTGTTAACACATCATCCACAATCACCTTCCAAGCGTTTGTATGATTGCAATGACTCACCAGTGTCGTGAAAGGGAAACTATCGGATAACTATAGATATTGGGCATTGTGGATCTGGAACATTCTCCAATTCTCTCGTCGCAATAGTTGTAAAAAGCACTAGTGGACTTTATACGGTTATGTAAAATAGCCTTCCTTTCCAGCTGGTACATTTATCGAATAAAGTGAGATTTGAATTCAGTTGGATGGAATGTCGCGTGATCAACACTCATTTTATCTCTGCTCTTCATTGTAAATCCTTCGATGCCACTCCTACTATACTTCAGCACGACTGCGTAAACAAATGCATGCAGGATCAGTAACATGGAGTCTGGAGTTCTAGTCAAACTCAGAGTTCAGCTCTTGGCAGACCACGCCCTGCTGACATATAAATGTGTGTGTTCTGCTTAGAGCTACATTGGGATTCATATTAATGGTCCATTGAACATTTAAACACCACATGCTTGGAAGGCTAGAGCTTGAAGTAATGGCACATAATGAAAAAATATAATTGAAACAAACTATTGAGTTTTCCTCATCACAACCTTTTCTGTAAACCTCAACTTTCGTGAGTTGCATAATTAACTTAATGTTCAAAAGTGACACACGTGTCCCACTGATGGCACATGGACAGACAATGGCATGTCTGATTCAGTTTACAGTTGTGAGGCTCTTGGTGCACCTTTTGTTTGTGCCCTACAACGTATTCTGTTGCATGATATATGTGTAAGTGTGTGATGCTCTCAACTCCATAGATCTCCAGACCTGCTATCCAGGACAAATTGTCCATTAAGGTAAGATGTCTGCTAGAGGAAGCACATAGAAATAGATCCCGACTCAGCCAATCCCTAGCGCAACGCATTACCCTCACTCTAATTATCCATATGTCCCATGCTAGCAGTAACCGTTAACTAGTGTGACACATTCTCTCCGCAGATCTGTTTCCCTTGCTACCTTAATGTTTAGATTCTTTGTATTTGTAAAATGTTTACTTAGCAGCCAATTTGCTTTTATATGGGCAGCTGAAACAGTCAATGCCTTACACTTAGTCTCCCATGATACTATACGCAAAAATTACTGTTCTGCCTCTGCAGATCTATGTTCGTGCACAGTTTGAGTATGACCCGACAAAAGATGACCTCATACCTTGTAAGGAAGCAGGCATTTGCTTCAGAGTGGGTGACATCATTCAGATTATCTCCAAGGATGACCACAACTGGTGGCAGGGAAAGCTAGAGAATACCAAGAACGGCACAGCAGGCCTTATCCCTTCCCCAGAGCTGCAAGAGTGGTGAGTGACAAAATGACTGCTTAAGGTTTCCATCACACTTTTCAGGTTTGCCTTTCTGCTTATGTACAAGCACGGGCTCATATCATCAAATGGCCTCACTCTTAATGTAATGTTTACAGGCGTGTGGCATGTATAGCCATGGAGAAGACCAAACAGGAACAGCAAGCCAGTTGCACGTGGTTTGGCAAGAAGAAGAAACAGTATAAAGACAAGTACTTGGCCAAGCACAATGCAGGTAAATCATGTCGATTAGTCTAAAGTATATAATACCGGGCACTGTTTGGTGCTGAGACGCAGTAAGCACCAGAGGCTCAGTAGCCAAATGAAGGTGATGTTCTAGCAGCTGTCCTTGATTCAATTTGATAAGTCTGGGTCTTGGTACAATGCAGTCGTTTCACTGCATTGTGTGCTAATTCACAACTGCACTCACAAGATTTTGCTGTTACACTTTGAAATGCATTCTGAAATATGTCCCGTATAGTGCCACTTGCCTTGGCTTCCCTCGTTTCTTGCCTCAAAGACCTGAACCTCACTCAGTATAATTCTTGACTAACCAATGGAAAATCTGGTTTGAATGCAATATTTTTGTCTCCTTTTATTTCAATGTGTGTTTTATTAACCCTTGCGCTCCCACCCTCTGCCCATGTTTCATGCTGTCTCATACCCAATGACTTGGCTGCATGTTCAGTAAGTAACTCCAGAGAGCTGTGATCCAGCTTCTGTGTTTTCTTCGTCTTCCTCTCTCTGCTGCCCTCCCGAATATGTTTGACCTTGGAATGTAATTACCTAGTTTTGTCAGCCTAATACTGTAATAAGATGCCTGTCAGCAAAGCAGTATTCATCTTGGGTTTTTATGCTCTGAGCCGTATTAGAAGGAATTAAGTAGTCTTTGCATTACTTTTATGAATACATAAAGAGCAAATGTGTGCCCTCTATTTTGACAGTGTTTGATCAACTAGATCTGGTGACATATGAGGAAGTGGTCAAACTGCCTTCTTTCAAGAGGAAAACTCTGGTTTTGCTGGGTAAGTCTGGTTGGTGATGTCTGCTTTCACGCTTTCACTAATAATGATGAAACTGTCATTTCACACACATCTGTACTTCCATTCAGGTGCACATGGAGTTGGCAGGAGACACATCAAGAACACACTTATCATGAAACATCCTGACCGCTTTGCCTACCCCATCCCTCGTAAGAAGCACGCACACAAACACACGCGCACACAAACGCACGCGCGCACACACTACTCGCTTGTATACAGTAATCTGGTTTTAATGTTCATACGCTCCTGACTTTCTTATTTAAAGTTGGATCTTCTCCTCATTTCTCTATCAGACACGACTCGGCCTGCAAAGAAGGATGAGGAAAATGGAAAGAACTATTACTTTGTATCTCATGACCAGATGATGCAGGACATCAGCAACAATGACTACCTGGAGTATGGCAGTCATGAAGATGCCATGTACGGAACCAGGCTGGAGACTATTCGACAGATCCACGCTCAGGGAATGATCTCCATTCTGGATGTCGAGCCACAGGTGAAGTGCACCACTCTTGTGAACCCGCTCCAGTAAACTGTTGGGCCATTTGATTTGTTGAGATTGTGAGTAAATTTTCCGATAAGAAATTATGAAAATATCAATACTACTTAAATAATGAATTATCTCAAAATAGATAAATTTTATCTTGGGCTGGGTGACGATTCAATATCCGTATGCATCGCGATTGACGTGATCAATATCAATAGAAAATAGCTTTGATAAAATGTTCAGATGAATAAAATCTGAAATCAAACTCGACCGCGGTACTGTGCCTCGTGTAGGCAGCACACAGCTACAGAAGCATCCGTTAAACCAACAAAGAAGAAGCAGCCAAACCAACAAAGAAGTAGCACCTAAACCAACGATGCATGCGTGGGGCATACTTACATGTAGCGAGAAAATGGCGCGAATGACCAGTCGACTCAGCACAACACTTAAAATAAAATGACATTATGCATACTTAGCTGATTAAACAGCTCCTGATGGAGACGTTCTGTACAGTTCTCTGTCTTTAACGTGCTAGTGCCAGTCCGAATCAGGCAAGTAAAATATGCTTGGTCTCAATAATGAGTCCGCGAAATAAGATAAAGTAGCCCTAAAACTATAATGCATGCACTGAAAGAGAGTATTAATTCAATACACTTACATTGTATGAAACTGAACGAAGGCTAATGTAAGTGTGTCTACAATATTGCTTTGGGGTACCTCTTGCTGTAAATAAGCATTTGCAATGCACTGGAGGAGGTGAAACTGCACATGACGCTATATTACAAAGTACTGTATTTTCACGACCATAGGACGCACCTAAAAGTTCCATATTTTCTCCAAAATGGATGAGGCGCCTTATGGTGCGCAGCGCCCTATGTGTGGACCGAGTTCCTAATCTCAACATGTGTTATATGTTAGCACCTTCTGCTGGTGAAGGTTTGAAACTGGAATCAGTTGACAATAGACCAGTAATGAGTATGTATGAGCAGGCAAAATCTGGACAAAAGGGCAGCTGTCCACGTTGTTGTAGTCTGTCTTATCATTGATGTTATTGCAATCAAGAAGCATCTCAGGTTAGGTTTCTCTAACCAGCCATCCAATTGGCTGAGGCTGAAGCACACCTAGTATGCTTTGCAGCCCTTGGGATAAGAATGGCATGAGAGGTACATGTTTTGTGTTAATTGTATTTATTTGTTTTGGTTGTTTCAATTGTTTTTTTAATAGTGTGTCTTTGATCCTTGTTTTGGCATTTGTCATTGTTTGCTAGTATGCTGGTCAGTTTATGTTGGGTGATAGTTTTGGTTTTGATGTAACACAGTGACTGTACATAGTCTGTTGAGAAAGTGACTTGCCTGAACCACCATTGTTTATTTTACTTTTTCATAGTTGTGTTAACTTCTTATCAAAGGTTAAGTATTACATGTTAAAATACAGTAATCCAAATTCAACCTTTTTTCTTGGGTCCTTATTTTCAATGGTCATATCAGTCACCCAATCTAAATTTAATCCATCATTTCCTGTGAATATAATATATCTTTTTACTGGATGGCACTAAAAGAAATTACACTTTGCTGCAATGTAAAGTAGTCAGTCTGCAACTTGTATTAAGGTGTAAATTTACTGTCCTCCCAAATTAACTCAACGTACAGCCATTGATTCAGGCTTCTACAGAGTTTGCTTACGAGTTGATGGTTTGAATCAGGTCTTTTGAAGTAGAGAGAGAGTTCCCTACCCCTGGCTTAGGCTGCATGTTGTCTCACGATCATCCCTTGATTTTGTCCAGTTTGGTGACTGACTGGTGCCTGAAGTGTGGATAATCCTCATTTTTATTTGTATAGCGCATTTCACAACAACTGCTGCTTTAACAAAACTCTTAACATGGAATATAACATAAAATAGCCATAAATCAATGACAAAGATGTGAAAGCAGTAATTTAAAATACAAATTAATGATCTAAAATATGTATGTGTTGAAAGCCAAAGAATAAAAATAATAATGAGAATCTCAGCAAATCTGTTAGAAAGCCCAAGTTTTCTATTTTTTTTGTTTTGTTTTTTTTTTTGGTTATACCGCCATTGTGATCAAGCCACTCCGAAGCTAATTTGTCATTTTGCATTTTTTTCCAGCACACTCTGGTTGTTAGTTTATTCGTGCAGTTAAATTTGTATTTGGTGTGTTTTGGCCAACTATGTTTAAAAGCCGCTAGTTTCCAGGTAAAGGGAATGTAACATATTTGACTTCTTCCACAAATTGACCTGATTCAAATTGTGTGCATGCATTAGCAAGTTCTCGGTAAGTGTAATCAGTCAATGTCGGTCATTCATGCATTGAGGTTAATTTTAACTGTAATCTTTGAATTATATGTATAATTAGGAACACGGCTAATAAGTATTGTATAGAAATTATTTATCAGTATTTGTATTTTGTGTTATACATAAACCATGCACGCACACACATGCAAATTAAACAGCTCAAAGAGAAAACCTGGTCATATTATAGTTTACATGAACAAAGCTATGTTGTGCAAAGTCCCAGAAATCAGTCATAACCGCAGATATTTTTTTACATCTCCTTAAAAAAAAAAAACCTTTCTTTTTTTTTTCCTTTTTACTTTTCGCCCGCTTCAGCCGAACACAGCATTATGAACTATATATACTGTGATACTTAGCGCTGCTGCACACATGACAAAATGACTGACCTAGCCTATTTTTTTGTCAATGCTTTTATGTACAAAAACACTATTGTGATTTTGTTTTTTGTTTTTTACAGTACTGTGAGCATTTTTTTGCCAACCTCCCCACAATATTGTGTAATTAAACATGAACATCATATTGTGATATTATCTTATCATGACATTTGAATTTCCTTGCATTCCTAATTTCAAGTGACATTACATATACATGAGTGAACGAATATACAGCTTTAATCATGTAGCATTTTCACAACAGCTGCAGCTGTACCAAAATGCTTTACAGAACATATAACATAAAACTGATACATTGTTGGGCCAGTCCATTCAAAGCTTTGGAATAACATCTAAAAATCAGTTCTAAAAGTAACTGGACACCTCTTCATTTTTTGCTGCTATGGGCACAATATCCACTTAACAACTGTATAATGTGATCAGTCTCAATTTTTGTCATTTGCAAATAAACATTGGTAATACAGACAAATGGAAACACGCAAAACAAATTGCACAGATTTGTTAAGTGTTTCTCTGTGTCTCCCTCATTTTAGGCACTAAAGATTCTCAGAACCGCTGAGTTTGCTCCCTATGTCATCTTCATCGCAGCTCCCACTATCACACCAGGCCTGACAGAGGTACGGTGACTGGCTTTCACATGGCTTTTCACGTTTTTGACTGTGCACGTCCTGACTCTGTTCATGCAAACAACGCCAGTGTTGTCCTTTTCTCGAAGCATTTCTCACCTGCCCTCTTTGTTTTAAGTGCGTTTGTCTTTTCTTTGGCATGCCTTTTCTTTCCAATTAAAATTAAGGTTCCCAAGTGGAGTCGCAAACTGCCTGTAAGTATTAAGTACCTATGTTGTGCGCGTTTGACATTGTAGGCTGTGTAGTGTCAAATCCCAAGATGCCGTTTGAGTGTGTCTTTAGTCATTGGCATATCTCTCTCGCTCCTCATTGCATGGAGACGGACTGCCATCTCCTGCTCCTTACCTCGTTACTACTGGTTTGTGTGAATGTGTTTTGGTCAGGATGACTCCCTGCAGCGGCTCCAGAAAGAGTCGGAGATGCTGCAGCAGACGTACGCTCACTACTTTGACCAGACCATCATCAACAATGAGATAGACGACACCCTACGCCTGCTGGAGGAGGCTGTGGAGCTCGCGTGCAACACCCCTCAGTGGGTGCCAGTGTCTTGGGTGTACTGACATAGTGACAGCGGGAGCTAAGCTCACTGAGGCGTTCATGGTTGCTCCTGAACGGATGCGTGGCTCCTGTGCAATGTCCTGGAATGTCGTATGATCAAAATCTTGTATTTGTAGATGGTGTAATAGGACAAGAAATAACTCTCCCACCCCATGAAGACTCCACTCTGGCCCTTTTTGTCTTTCATTGGCCTTGAAGGCCTTAATGTGTACATATATACATATCCATCTGTAATTATATCATTGCTAAAAGATGTTAGATGAATGCAGTTTTGTCCTTACATAGTCTAGGGCTGTGTGGGGTGTGCTCTATATTTTGTACATTTCTTTTCAACATAATTGATGACTGATAACACTGACAAGGCAATAGCAAGTATTTCATTAAGCAAGTGTGCATGGGTCCTCAAAGGCACTCTATGTGGTACCTGTGTGTCCAAACCAGTTGAACTTTGAACACATCAGAAGCTGCCACAGTGTACACAAGTCAGTCGCTGGACAACAAACCCAACAAAAAGCACATGAAACTGGGCAGTTTCGTTCTCCCAACCTCTTATTTATTCCACCACTTTGTCAAAGGATTACGTTTTGGCAACTCACCTCTGTACCCCCTAACATGTCCCTTCCCAACCTATGATCATATTTGTTTACATCAGAATTTGCACAAAAAGGACAATGAAGATCATGTTGTTGGCTCACACATTTTGGTGTGTTAGGACACTGCTCTTCCATGCACAAAGCACCACATGTGACCATGCAGGTACATCTATCACTGATGTGGAAGATGAAAAGATGAGGCAAACCTGAAATAAACTGCCTGAGACATGGGCAAGAGGTTTGTACCATCGATGCACACCCCCAGTTTCTCTTGGGCAGACCACTGGG
The DNA here is from genome assembly GCF_059441095.1 of Idiotropiscis lumnitzeri. NCBI lineage: Eukaryota > Metazoa > Chordata > Actinopteri > Syngnathiformes > Syngnathidae > Idiotropiscis > Idiotropiscis lumnitzeri. The sequence continues at coordinate 33,945,095 of NC_142393.1, read as the reverse complement.
GCCATTTTTCCCTCCACACTACTGTTATTACTTCTTTTGTGCAAGGAGTCATGCCTGTGCTAGAAGAGGGTCGAACTTAACGTAGGTTGGACGTATCAAATGTGAGAGCTGATGTTTTGCAACTGAGGAGTTGTTTGTAGGGAAAAAAGACGTGTTCTTGTTTTCAGGGTGAGTAAAGTCAACATTTTATGTGTAACTGTTTCAATGGTGAGTCATTTGCGTGAACTACAGAGAGCCATTGTTTAAAAATGTTGAAAAGATGCTCAGTGTTTAACATGTTGATGTTTTACCAGAAGTAACAAAATGCTTTCCTGTCACATAAGTGACATCATCATGATTATTTTTAAGAGTACAGTTGCTTTTGTGCCTCTTCAAGTGTTCTCATTTTAACTCGTGTGTAAATGACTAATGTAAATGTCCAAAGCAGCTCTTGTGGATGACATGTTGTTTTTTGTTAATTCATTTTGTAAAGAAAAAAAATATATCCATTATCTTGAATTGAATGTGTGAAAGCTTCCAAAACGTAATTTCATTGATGCTCATTTTGCTAGAGGGGCGAAACACTACCAGGCTCCAATGCAGTATTGCACAGTATTGTGTTTGGCAAATCTTGATTGTGAAAGACGCTTTATTTTACAGCACACCCATTGAGATTTCCAGAAACTTACATGATGGATGGCTTTTAACATGGAACGGCAATGTCTCTCTCTCTCTCCCTCTCTCCCTCTCACTCTTGCTCTCGCTCTGTGTGTGGGGGTGTGTCTGTGTCTCTCTGTTTCTCTCGCTGTCTCTCTCTTTCTTAAAAAAATAGATTAAGCATTCTCATTCCCCCCCTTCAGTGTCTCAACTTAACCGTAATTAATAGGTCTACAATTGTTTCTGACTTTCTATTTTCTAATCTTTGCTTTGTACTTCCTCTCACAAAGCTCATTACCTATATTCAAGCCACATACACAATTCCACAACCAAGTGCAATTCGAAATCTATAAAAACCCAATTCTACATTGGTAATTAATCTGTGAATTCCAAAACTATATAGCGAGTGTTTGCTTTCATAAACCATTTATTCAATCCATTCCAGACCATTAAAATTAAGTTAATATCATGGGCCCCAAAAACAGCCTTATGTAAAGTCCACAACCCAATATCATTTGATATGATCAGTTAATCAATTGGAACGTATGTTAGTCTGATAAATATCACTGTAACCAACATTGTGACAGACCTTTTACCCACAAATTCATTTAATTTAATCCTATCAAATGCTATCCGTAATAGCATTTTCCCTCTCATCCATTGCTGCTGCAAAATCCATCCATCCATTATCTGTATTGCTTCTCCTTCTCCTCACAAGGGCCACTGTGGTCCTGGAGCCTATCCCACCTAGGGGCAATTCAGCCTGGGTGTCCAAACAATCTACCATGCATGTTTTTGGAAAGTGGAAGGAAACTGGAGTACTCGGTGGAAACCCGCGCAGGTATGGAGAGAACATGCAAACTCCACACAAGAAGGCCAGAGGTGGAAACGAACCTTGGACTTCTGCACTGTGAGGCCGTCGTGCTAACCAGCCGACTTCTTAAAATGTAAATCTGTTGAAATCTATGTGACGTGTACTTACATATAGAGTATGGTTACTTCAAACCTCATAATTGGTTAATTGTATGTTGCTCCAACTCTCCAAACAAGATATCATGGTGCACTGTATCAAATGATTATTACAGTTACCCCACAGTATGGTCCATAAACAGTTTATGACATTCCAGATTTCTTTGCTGTTGGCTTCAACATACCCTAGTAATTGTAATATTGCCTTTCACTGCTCTGTAGTGATTGTCAGGTTTCTTTAATTAATTATTGCCGGCAGCATTTTACTTACTGCTGTACACTCAGCTGCCTCTAGGTGTACCATGCTGTTTTTTAAGGGTTAAACCACAGATGTCAAACTCAAGGCCCGGGGGCCAGATCTGGCCCACAACCTCATTTTATGTGGCCCGCGAAGGGCAAATCATGTGCGTAAACTTCCTGTTTCTTCACTTTTAACAACATTGAGATATGATATTTTCCATTTATTTGTCACCAATCCTCCCCTTTTAAAAATAAATTGAAAAATTGTTGAACAATTACTTCTGATTTGGCTTTCCATAAATTTGTTCTGTGTATGTGATAACGCAAAGTGATCATACCTTTATATGGGTTCACAGTCATAACGGCTCTCTGAGTGAAACCATAACTACGATGTGGCCCTCCACAAAAATGAGTTTGACACCCCTGGGTTAAACAGACAAAAAAACAACAACAGTGAAACGTTTTAATATTTTTTTAATTAGTAACTTGACCGTTACATTTAAAGAGTTTGAGTTTGTTTTTTAATCTTAAAGGTTAATAACTTTTAAGTACACACACGGTACATTGCAGTTTTAGGAGATGAACAAATATTCTTTAAGGCTCAATTGGGCATCGTGGACCCATGGTGTCACGTTTACCCGAACACCAAAATATTGTCTTTTTCTCATTCACATAATACATTTAGGTGTGTAGATTTTTTTCTTATTGATAACAGATTACTCTCTACAATAGTGTCAAGTAACCACACACTAGCCATATCAGACCGTTAGCCAGTTTCTCTTGATTTGAAATTGAGCGCCAGTTCTTGTCCTCTGAAATGTTGGAAATGTAATTCTAGCCATTTGACAAATGGCGAATATATATTTTTGAGATTGCAGATTTTACTTTTTCTACAGTGGAATGACTCCCCTGATATATCTAGAACTATATAGTGGGAAACCTCAGAGGCATATATGAGGGGTCAGTAAAAAAGCTTTGTTTCTAAGTTGAAGAAAGAAGAGTTGTCTCACACAACGGGTTCGCTTAACAAAATAACTGATTCATTCATTCAGTTAGATTTTTTTCTCCAATGTCTTGACCAGCATTGGTGTATTTAAGTACTGTGACTGCTGTAAATCAGAGGGCGCTACAGTACAGCAGTGGACTTTTTATAATGGGTGGTGCAAAAAGTAACATGAAAAACAGTCATATAAAACACAATGAACAGGCAAAACTCCAAACACAGGCACACACAAACACTACAGTCTATTTAAAACATTTTCAGACTGCAGCGCCTTCCGAAGTCTTTCAACCCGCTCCTTCAACCTTTCCTTGCAGTCTTCCGATATACCTCTATCCAACTGTTCAGCCAGCAGCACCTGTTCACTTTCAAAGACAGACACAAGACAAAATATATTAATCATATCCGCACACACATGCATATACACATACAAGTTAAGGTTCGTGTCAGGTTCAATCACCTAAGCATTTACTGAACATAGGCAAAATGAATGAAAGGAAGACAAGAGTTGATCTTTTACTCGCGAGGAGAACGAACGGAGGTGTGCTCAGTTACATCTCCAACTTCGTTCTGGAGCACACTCCGCTGAGCCCTCTATTTTATTAGGGAAGTCCCTAACAATACAATGGATTTGCACTTAAGGAATGAAGGGGGGAGCACCAGCAGGAACATGTAAACATCTCAGACACAAGAGGAAAGACAGACATCAATGGCAGTCATCCACTGATTGAAAAGGCAGATATGCCCTTTTATTGCTCTGGTACTAAAGTCTCAGTCCTTTTGTTTCAGAGGTGTGTCTCGGCACACCTTTGATGTTGCAGTCTTCAGGCATCCGCTTCTCTGTGAAGTCTTCTCATCCATATGGTCAAACATAGGTCACGCTGTGGAACAATTCTTTTGCAATACTAATAGAGTAAAATATGGGATAAAATATATCTTCAACCTAACATTTCCCTCCTGTTTATCACATATTTACTCAAATTCTCACATCACCATACGTCAGTCACTTCAGTGAGATTTTCGACTGTAAGATCATATTTATGAAAAGAAATACATTTACACTCAGAGGCAATGTTAATTATTCGCAGTTCCCAGGGTCTGGAAACAATTCAGGTTGGTCATAAACCATATCATTATTTTCATCATTGCCATTACCTTCTTGATCAGGGCCAAGCAAATGATACATTCGAGCCATCCGGTTCTCCATGGGCGATTTTGTTGTGATGATCAATCTGTTAATGAGAGAACGCATACACAGAATACAACAGCATCCGCACAAGGTCAAGAATGCTGCAAAAACTGCGATTGATACCAAATTGAGGACACTAGGGCTCTGTATTGTGCAAAGGCATTCATCCAGGAACTTCACATGGTGGCGTCAAGACCAGTTGTCCTTTCATTTTACCATTAAGAGTCCTGATACCTCTATGGCCCTGGTTAGACTACCACCCATCGCTGTGTTGGTGGGAATAAATGTGCAACATTGTTCATCGAACATAGCACAAACACCACCTCTCTCATCCAACAATACACCAACAGCCATCCTGTTCCGGAATGCCATAAAGGATTGGCTGATAGCCGTTCATGCACAGTTTCAAACCCACTTTGCGTCCAATTACCTAATTTTTGCACGTTGTGATGATGCAGTTGACCTGTCTGCGTTCTTCGTTCTTAGTTCCAGGACTCAAATCCTGTTACTTGATCTGTTAATTTACAATTACTTACTTACACTAAGGAGAACACCGATGGCTTCCATGTATGTTGAATCATTTTTGGCCATGATGCTCTGCTTTCTCTTTTTAACGTCTCCGATGTCCTGTCATGACATTGGAGAGTTCACACAGTTTATACACAAACAATATAAAACATACCATTTACGATCAATCAAGTACATTTTGAGAAATGGCACTCTCCAGAAACTACCAATAATCTACAAGCAGGGCCTAGTTATGAAAAACACGTACAGATATGCACTAAGTCTAAAAACCTGTTACATTCTTGGGTGATTTATCAAATGATCTATCATATCCACACCACCACCAGATTTCCCCTCTTGATAGTGGATTGAAGTTTATTTCAACCACTATCAAAACCAGACACAGTGGTGGTGATAAAATTTCCAACCGCTCAGCTCTGTCAGCAACATTAATACAATTGAAATTTTCAAGAGCGATTATTATAGAAAACATGTTCATCTACATCAACTCTAGTCACAGGATACACGCTGACCCGATCCATCCATGTATTATCAAGATAAGCATTAATATAATATCAATTAACACAATTCCGTTTGCTTATTTTGGATATCTCGTTGTCCAATTGCTATCTTTTCATGAAAGTACATACTTTCTCCTGTAACTTTGTTCTGTGGACCAATAGTTGCCCACTTGAGTATTACTTAGAGAGTTCCAACTCAAATCTAGACATGTCGTCCAAGCTCCACAAATATGTCTCATAACTTTTTTTTTTTTTCAATTATCTGCTGGGTGTTTGCAAATCCATTTTGATTAGTAATTGGGACTCTTACTGTTGGTATTGTACTATAGTCACATCATAGTTTGCTTATGTAACTCTGGATCGTTCCCACATATGACACAACAACAAAAATATCAGAATAACATTGTATACATCCAAAATAGAACAGCTGCTTTTAACCACTTCAGGGTCATTTTGTCTGAAATATCCCCTCTACTTAGTCTGGTGTCTTATGAAATAAGACCACCCTATCATCAGACTTCCGCTCATCTCCTTTATAGGAGATTCCAACCAAAATGACCTCTTTACGTGTCAAATGTACCAATGTTGACTCTTCTACCATCTTTACAGCTGTGAGAGCTGTCAATAAAACTTAACATGGCATCCCCCCTTGGGTAATTACAAATGTCTTATCTTCAAACTTCTTTCAAGCATCCAGTCTCCTGGCTTCACTCGTTTAGTGCCCTGCTGGGAGACAGGAAGATCCTTATCACTCTAAATTTGCGCCTGTCTTTTGTTTTCCTAACACTTTACACATATGGTCAGCTAAAGTTGCTTCAACATCTATTTCCCATTTGTTCTTAAATTTGAGGTATTCTGCAAGGCCTACCAAACAATGTTTTACAACGTCTCAGTCCTAAATACAATGAAATAAAATACAATGCAACTCTCTGTATATAACTCAAATTAACTCACATAAACACATAGACAGTAGATACCAGAAAAACAACAGAACAGCAACAGTCTCGTGCTGAGTCAAAGGCCCGAATATTCATCTTCAAACGAGGTTTAAAAGTGGACAGAGAGGCGACTCGCATAACATTCAATGGAAAGTCACAGTGCTTGTCGTTTTTACAAACAGTTTTACTAATTTCCATACACTGTGTCCACTTCCTCCCCGTTTTCTCAATGCAAAGCTTTTTCACTTTTTTTTTTCGTTCATTCTTTTCACCAATCCAGAGCTTTGAGGGTGGTAAACACAATTATCCTTTAAATCAATGTGAAACATCATTCCTATCTCTTTCACAAGTTAGTTAACAAAATGGGTACCATTATCACTGTTAATTATTTTCAGGAATACCATATCTTGGAATGATATCCTTACAAAGTACTTTTGCCACTGTCAATGCATCTGGATTTGTTGGTTAGAAAGAGTTCTAACCATTTCGAATTCACATCTATGATGACCAAACATTTATTTTCTTTTTTTCTTTTTTTTTTCTTTCACTTTGGTTTAGTTCAAATAAGTCCATATGAATAATTTGAAATGGATATTGTGGTGTAGGAAAGAGTCCTCTGCGTGGACTCAAATTACCTTGTGCATTGTGTTTCGCACACGTTAAACATGCCCTACAAAAATGTTTCGAATAAGCATTAAAGCCGTAAGCCGTATAATAACGTAATATCTGATGCACCATTTCCCCTGTTGAGACATGTGTTATCCCATGACTCAATATAGCAGCCCATTTGTAAAGATTATTGTTTGGTCATACACAGATCACGTAGCGATGTTACGCCATTTTCCTCCAAAGCCTTTGCCTAACTTTGGGACTTTGTTGTCGCTCGTTTCATCATGTGTCGTTATCCAAATTTGTGTTATCTTCTAGTACTAACGTATATGTCTGGCCCGCGACTGCCGCTTTAGCCATTTTGTCTGCAAATGCATTCCTGAGGGACACACTGTCCGTGCGCGATGTATGTGCAGCACATTTTAAGATGACTATATGTGTAAATAGTAACACAATTTACTCTCTTTAGTTCACACGCTTTTGTTAAAGTTACTAATTTTGCTGCATGAGCTGAGTTTTTCAGTGTCATTTGTTACAACTACAGTATTCTATTTATTTATTTTATTTATTTCTCACAGATGAGCCATCTACAAATAGTACTTCTCTGTTTTCTGAAGGCGAATCTTTTTGATGCCTTTACTTTTGGTTACTTTTTTCTACTAACTCCTAATAATCTAGTTTTGTACCATCCTCCTGACATAATAACGACATAGATGTTGTACATCTCTCTATAATCAGATGTGGTTACGATAACAATGTATTCATACACTATAAATGTCCCGCTGGTGACAAAAACTTCATGTTCATCTGCAAAAGCAATGCAGAAACCGCATGTGGTACTCTCAAAACCAGAGGATGGAACAAAACTATGGTTGCACTTGTTTCTGCAATTTCCAGATTGTGGGACTAATAAAAGACCATCTTTATCTTAATCTTTATCTTTATCTACAGCAATAATTTCTGCATAATTTGGAACCAAGATTTTGCAATAGTTTGTTCATCTTAAACATGTTAATTTTATTTTATTTCCTATTTTTATAACTTTGTGACTCATTTTACTTTAACCATGTGTACCTCAAAATGAACAAGTACACATCAATGTTATTTGTAGTCTAATTTCTTCTCTGCTTTAAATACTAGCCCTTCTAATCAAATTACCATCTTTTTGCCTGTGTCATTTCTATCTCTGCATTTCATTCTATTTCTGGTCTACCTTAAGACAAACATCATCAACTGAAGTATGAAACATAAAATTTTGAATTTATTTAATCAATTCATCCTTACAGAAGAACCTAATTTTTATCCTCATTCATTGTTGGAGTCACACCTTCTTCAATCACCAAACTCTCTCTCTGACTTCCTCCCTCTACTTGGGAACAAGCATCTAACTTCAAAGAGCTGTGAACTCTTTGTTACAGCACACTCATGATTTACGATTACACCTATACCCATTGCCTTTTGTCAAATTTTCCTCACTCTTTTTTTTTCTTAATTTTCCAAATTCACTGTAGCCTTACCAAAGCCACTCAAAACAATCAAGGTATCAAATCACAAACTACAAAATCAGGAAACACCTATGCTCTTGCAAAGGTTTCTCATGCTCACTTTCAAAAGCTTCATTCAATTGTTAAGTTTTCATAACACCTACTTCTCCCTTTCTGAAGGAGACACAAGTATACAATTAAGTAAAAACCATCATCAGAATGATATACCTTGTCTGTCGGATCATGTAAGTATAAATTGTGCCATCACTAATCTTTTTCTGTAAATTAATTACATCCCCACAACTTGGGCTCTCATTGTTCTGTAAAAGTAAACCTAATTTCAATTTATGCAACCAACTCAGTGTCCTTCTGGGTCCCTCAACCACACAGGTTCTAATTCTGTTACTCTGGACAGTTTTCCACTTGCAATTCTGACTATGACACATTTCTCTTGCTCTATCATTTGGAATTGATTTATTACAAGCAATCCTACATGCACCAGTGTCACATAAAAAGGTAATTGGTGACCCATTTACCAATAAGGTTATTTCAGCTCAGTTATTTAATCAAAGGCCAATATCTCTTGTAAATTTAGGAGGATCTCTTCATCTAGAAACTCATCTGTTTTCTTGATCAGCCTCAAAATCCTGTTTAGCTGCTTCCTATCCTAGTTATGCTGAAGGTTGCTTTTTCTCAGGGCAATCTCTTGCAATCTGGCCTTCTTTACCACAACGCCAGCAGCCTGATGTATTTTGCCTGTTTGCTCCTCTTCCTATTCTTCCTCCTCTCTGTCGTCTGCCCCTTTGTCCTCTAAAGCTACCTCTGCCCCTTCCACCTTGATAAAAGACCTCCTGTCCTACCTGACCTGTCCTGTCTAAAGACCTCTGCTTCTTTTTATTTTCTATCTTCTCAGCATGGAGGGCGTGATTTACATACTCCTCCAGGGTACCTGTTGGTAGGCAAATGTAAGGTTTATTTACCCACTTATGAATTTCCTCTCTTGATCCTGCATGTAAAGCATTTTTCAACTGCTGTTGAAATGGCCCTTTTACATTACCATTTTCCTGTAGCCCGCTGTGATTTTTAAACGCAGCTGTCATTCTCACTTTGTATTGCTCAAATGTCTCATCATCCTTTTGTTTTACTCTTCCTATTTCAGTGTAATTTGCTCTACCTGACTTTTCGCATTCCTTTCCTTTGCTTATTTTGTTTTCATTCTCTTTTTGTTTGCTGTATCCCTCTTCTCTTTTTAAGGCTACCCACATCCAATATTCTGCTTCCTCAAAGCCATTTTTCTTCATCTTTTTGGGGTCTTTTTTCGTCTTTCCTATGATTGATCCCTGCAATGCGGCTATTTTTTGTGTATTTAACTGACCATTAAAGCCATGTTCAGCTATCCATTTGTCTAAATACTGAATTTTATCAGGATCCTGTTTTTCGATGAACTTCCAATCTTTACACTGCAGCGTATCCCTGGGTTTTATTTTACTACCTAATATCCCCATTTTAGAAAATTTGGACCAGTTTGTCAACACCTAGGGTGTTCTAAAAACTGGTTTCTTATCAGTAGGACAGCAACTCAAATTTCCTGTTGTGGTAATTCTCACTTCAACCTTTTCAGGTGGAGAATTCTTGCCTATTGCATCCACAACAGTCTGCTGTTTATAATCCTACTGTTTTTACATGGGATAAAATACCAAGTGGTATTTGTAATCCCCAATCACACCATTCACTCACCCACTTCACACAGGGTTTTACATACGGTTTGTGCAAACATTCACACACGGAATTTAAGTGTACTCAGGACTCCGCCGTCCTACTTTCTCCACGGAATTTCTCGGACTCCGCCGTCCCTCATATACCTGCCATTGACTAGTATTCACAGGGTTTTTTTTTATTTCTCACTCCACTATCCTTCATGGACCTGCCATCGACTAGTATGCACAGGATTTCTAACTCTATATACAATTTCTTTCTCTTTTCTCTATCTTTCTTTCTTTCTCTTTTCTTATTTCATCTCTACTTCATGTCTTTCTTCACTTTTTTTTTTTTTTTTATGTTTTATTTTTATTTATTTATTCTTAACGCTGTTGGAATTTAGCTTTAAATCAATGTTAGAATTGAATCTTAAACCAATGTAAACTCAAATTAGTAATCTGACTCCAATTTGCGACTTTACCCAACTCTCACTCATCCAACAATATGCGCGCTCGTTCTGCAATAGACAGGTATCAGGAAGCCGGCATTTTCACGCACGAGTGGATTTATTCCCAAAACACAGACTACATATTCGCCTGGGTCTCGGATCCCTCTCAATACAACTCTACCCCTCTCTTGCCACCAACAGAACAGAACTGAACTTTTCCGAGTTGCCCAGTAGTGACTATACAATATGTAAATGACACAAAGACAAAGGCATCCTGGTATGATTCTATTGGCTATGTGTATCCTGCAGTTAACTTTAGCTTGCTCTTATTGGTCTTTCTTCCCCCGCCGAATCCCGTGGCGGCTCCTCCTGGTTGTGCTTGGTTCATCTCGGCTTCCCCACTCCTTCTGGCGAACACCATCTGTCCTGCAACATTCCATTCTTGCATACCCCCGCAACCCCCATTCTGTTGCTTACGCTCCCCACACACAGTTTCACACGCCCACACACACTCAGCACTTTACAATATCACATTTTCATACACTGGATGCAGCAACATCTCATGAACTATGTTAAGCTCAAACTTATATTCCTTTAATAGTCAAATGAATGAAATCCTTTAAGTGTAACCGAAGTTTGGACCATGCTAATGACAAGACCCTCAGGAGAGGAATGCAGGAAGATTGGATCAAGCATTTTAAATGCTATTTAGATCCTCAATGACACAAAGCATGCTGGGAGAACCTCCCAGCGACATTTCACTATTATATTTGATCGAAATGGGTGAATACGCGACGAATATGTCAATGTGTGCATGCAAGAGTCCTGCAAGTTTTCAAAGCATCGTGTAACATGGCAAGACGTCTGTAAAAGAATGGACATATTTGGAAATAACGAGGGTCAAGGACAGGGAGAGTGGCACTTACGCCGCTTAATTGGTCAGAAAACTGCAATCACTCTGCCCCTAAATGTATGCGGACATCTTTACTTTTGACCGCAATACGAAAATGAAAAATAGCGTAATATTTGGGATTTTAAATTCAACGAACACCCTTTAAAAGAAAGAAGGTGGCGGACACAGGACGGACTGGTAAAATATGATAACGTGGTCATGTGGAACACACACACACAGTTCAGATACCCTAGAACCATCCATCCATTATCTGTACTGCTTGTCCTCATAAGGGTCACGGGGGGGTGCTGGAGCCTATCCCAGCTATCTTTGGGCAGTAGTTGGGGTACACCCTGAACTGGTTGCCAGCCAATCGCAGAGCACACAATGACGAACAACTATTCATGCTCACACTTATACCTAGGGGCAATTTAGAGTGTCCAATCAACCTGCCATGCATGTTTTTGGAATGTGGGAGGAAACCGGAGTCTTCTTCTTCTTTTCCATTCGACTGTTCCCATCAGGGGTCACCTCAGAGAATCAGTTGCCTCCATCTAACCCTGTCCTCTGCATCCTCTGCTCTTACCCCAACTACTTTCATGTCCTCTTTAACTACATCCATAAACCCCCTCTTTGGTCTTTCTCTAGGCCTCTTGGAAACTCTCTTTTCTGGACATGCCCAAACCATCTCAGCCTGGCCTCTCTGACTTTATCTCCAAAGCCCCCAACATGTGCTGTCCCCCTGATGAACTTTTTCCTGATCCTATCCCTCTTGGTCACTCTCAAAGAGAACCTCAGAATCTTCATCTCTACCACGTCCAGCTCTGCCTCCTGACTTTTCCTCAGTGGCACTGTCTCCAGACAAGACAACATCGCTGGTCTCACCACGGTTCTGTAAAGCTTTCCTTTCATTTTAACTGAAACTCTTCTATCGTACATTACACCTGACACTTTTCTCCACCCGTTCCAGCCTGTACATAGGTACATACATGCATGTATGCATACATACATGCATGCATACATATATGAATTTAATTATATAATTATTAGAATTATTATCATAAAAATTATCATGATTTCTTAATTATGTTAGGCCAACAGAGAAGGCCTTGACGCCCACCACTGGTATCAGGTGTGTTTAAATCAGTGCTTCTCAATTATTTCCTGTCACGCCCCCCCTACCAAGAAGAAAATAATTCACGCCCCCCACCATCATTTATCACTAATGTTCATGTTCTTTGTATATTGATGTTAGATTGTCAATCAAATATCCCTTAACAAAGCTAAATTGATAAAAAAAAACATCATTTTGAGAACGATTATTGTGAGGATCTCGAAACTCAGTACTCTTGTGCAAATATTGATGACGTTTTTGTTTTGATGACGCAAGATAGCGCGAGCAGAGCATTTAAGTTGCGGCGAAAGAAATCACTTCCGGGACAACCAGCGACAGGGCAACGCTTTTTTTAATCAGTACTTCGTGAACTCGGTCCCAAAACGATGCATCGTTCACCCGTACTACGGCGGGGAAAAAAGCATGTTACCCAGAGTCCCACGCGCCCCCCTCCGCATCGCACCGCGCCCCCTGAGAATCACTGGTTTAAATGGACGTCTAACACAGAAGTCAGGGGTTTTTGCTAAGCACATCGACAGGAAGAGCATATAGTTTTTCAAGCAATTACATTTCCACTTTCACTAACACTGCTCAGTTTACGTCAACTCAAGACAGTCATTTGTTAAGTTCTTATTCATTTGATTTCATTTGGAGTTGTGAATCCTTCCTGAGAATTTGTAAATCATATTGCTATAAAGACAATGTTAATCAGAGTGGCGTGTTTCGACAAGTGGGGCAACATGGAACATATTCTTGTCGTAGTAAAGTATTTTTTGGTGGTTGACTTGAATTGACACTACACTTTTATGATTACAAAACTAAAACTAACAAATTATAATGAAATGTCCTTCGTTTTTATCTTTGGCAATTAATTTGTGTGTGAGGTTGATTTTAAATGTATTTATTTAGTTTTTATCATTAAGAAGGGCATTCAGTTGTGAAAGATTGTATTACTGGCATTATTTTAAACACTTACAGGACAGAAGGTCAATTATTTAATTTAGGAGGTTCATATTTACTGAATATGTTAAGCATTGATGAACCAAAAAGCATTTATCAAATGAAAGTAGAAGTACTGTGCATAGATAGGATTGACTGGGATTGTAGTCATGATGTTTACTGATTTATTATATTATTCTCATATGCTAAATTTATAGTACATAGTTTGAATGTGCGAACTTTATTGAAATTCTCAGTAGTGAGAACAAATTTCCACACATAGCATTTCCATGAGCAGCCCTCACATTCACAGCACTTCATGGACAAATACGATGAAGTACATTCTCCACATTGGCTGTAGAGATGCAAACTTACCAAATTTGGCACTGAAGGTGTCACATAGACGCTATAGCTGTTTAAGAAATTTAAGTTTTGTCTTTCCATCTGTTAGTTTTGTTTGTTTAGTTTTCTCATTTGATCAAGTTTCAAACTATAACTATGCTTCCAGGTGTGGTAAATTTCGTTAATATCCAATTCTCCCTTATTGCATATGCATTCTTATCTTGCTGGCCTTTAACTGAACTTTTCGACAGCCTCCTATGGGTGCCAGGTACGGGCGCCCTCGCAGATGCGACCCATCGACGCCAGATCCCTTTTCTGTAAACACCTTCCTTGGGGCGTTGATGACCCCTGTTCAAATCCCTGACCCTTCGTAGATAATGCTGAGGCCCGATGCCTCACAAGGCTATAACTTATGTATTAGGGAGGTCCAACACAAGGCTTGGTATTCCCAAAGTAACAATATCGTCATGGCCATAAAATAAGTTGTGTATGTTAAACCTTGTGAAAATACACTACACTGGTCAAATGAAGTTCAAAGTGAACATGCTCCCTTTTGTGGTTAGACTAAGCAGAAGTGTAAACCAAAAGGTGTCTTGTAAGCTGAAACCGTTAGAATAGGCAGGAAGAATGTGGGCGAGTGTGATGGAGTCAAATGTCAAGTTTTCCATTTTGTATGAATTGCATATTCAAATTGCTTATGCTATGATGCAAATAAAAGCCATTTGGGGAGCAGGAAGCTCCAACTTCTCCTCTGACTGCAGGGGGCTGCTCCGCGCGTGATGAAAGACAATCCTGGCTGGTTGATTCATTTGTTCAGGCTTGTTTTGATAGAAACATCCTTAACATTACGAAAAACACATTCCGAAAGACATAACAATTGGAGATTGGAGCACACGCACATACAGACTTGCACATACACACTTGCACATACACAGACACATACATACACCTGCATATACACGTGCACATACACACGCACACATGCACACCGACCAGATTACAGAGGAATGCCAGCGGGGAGAGAGACAGAGAGACTGCCCGCCGGAGAAGGCCAGCCTTGGCGTGCCAGTCTTGGGGACCAGACGGGAATCAACTATCCAGACGATGACTAACCTGGGGAGGACCTTCCCTTGGACGTGGACCCGTGCCGTGGGAGGGAGCGAGGACGACCGATTCAAACGATTCAACCTACATTACCCTTGACATAAAAAACTCCTATAAAAACTGAAGCTGGGCTGAAAGATGGTGCGCATTTTTTGACTGTGCTCGCCCGAGTGCAGTTTCTCGTGAGATTAAGAAAAGGCCCCCCAGATATCTGTCTTTGTACTATTTCCTGAACTCCAAAAATTGAAGAAACTAAATATCGGAACTCTAACTTTGCTGCTGTAACACCTCAAATTTCCCCATTGTGGGACTAATAAAGGACATCTTATCTTATCTTAATCAGTTGTTGAGTCTTTATTTGACCCTTTTCTTCTTGAGTACAAAAAACAAACACGCATTGGAGTGAGTTTGGCTTTTAAAGGTTGATTTACAAAACTACTTTCTCATTTATTTACTCATTTCCACGGTGACTCAACTCCAACAGTTGCCCGTGAGTTGAAGTCGCAGAGGAGCAACAATCATTGCTTCTCAGTGACTAGTTTTGTGTGTTTGTGTTGTGTTTTGGCTCCCTTGCTTCTGTCATCTAACTCATCCTAAGCTTGGTAAGAAGTGTTTTTCTTTTTTGGCTCATGTATGAAAAAAAAAACATACACAGTATATTAAAAAATTACACTGTACAACCAGGTTTACTTTTAAACAGGAATTCAAGTCTTGGCAAAAAAGGTATCCTAGTGATCTACCCAACTTTAAAAGAAGTATTATGCACTACAATTATTGTCATTTCACTTGTGTTATGCAGTACCCGTACTGTATGCTTTTAAAATGTTTTTTAAAATAATATTTGTTGTATTTTTTACTACACAATATTTATTATGGATTTTTTTTCTGGCACATAATACACAACATTTTCAAGGAGAAGTCAACCCCAAAACTTTCTTTACAGTAAGATGTTCTATGCGGCTCCACTAGTCTTAACGAGGCATTCTGATTAATATTGTGTTTGTGGAACATGAAATAAGCAGCAAAATCCGCCCATTTTTACCACCTCAAGGGGCGGCAATTTTTCTACTTTCTGTTGACTGAAAATTACTACATTTGCTCAGGGCTCAGGTTTTATGAATGTCAGGTTTAATCACCTAAGCAT
This sequence comes from Idiotropiscis lumnitzeri, assembly GCF_059441095.1. Lineage (NCBI taxonomy): Eukaryota > Metazoa > Chordata > Actinopteri > Syngnathiformes > Syngnathidae > Idiotropiscis > Idiotropiscis lumnitzeri. Next base: position 33,929,321 of record NC_142393.1, on the reverse strand, counting down.
TCTCTTAACACAGACAATAAATAAAGGAAGACGAGAGTTTTCTTTTTACTCGTGAGGAGAACGAACAGAGGTGTGCTCAGTTACAGCTCCAACTTCGTTCTGAGGCACACTCCACCGAGCCCTCTATTTTATTGGGGAATACCTAGGTAACAATACTTTCTTCTCTGAGGAATCAAAGGGGTGGGGGGATAATGTAAACCTGGCAGTTATGATTGTAAACGCAGAGCAAAAGGCAGTAGTAGACTGATAGGAGCCACCAGCGTGACTTTTATTGTCCCGGCATGAAAGTCCATGGTTTCAGAGGTGTCTCGGTCACACCTCCTTTGTTGCAGCCTTGTTCCAATCTTCCTGCATTCATCTCCTGAGGGTCTTGTCAACCATATGGTCACAAATAGGTCACACTGTGGAAGAATTCTTATGCAATACTAATAGAGTAAAATATGGGATAACATATATATTCACCCTAAAAATGAACCTGATTTATGATGTGTGGTTGGCTAATAACATTTCGGGGTCCCCTTAAAAAAAAAAAAAAAAAAAAAAAAAAACCTGAAAACTAAACTAAACCTAAGCGTTTTTGGAAAAACAACAACAACAAACGATTAAAAACAAATACATTTACAAAAATAAAACTCAAGATGAAATAAAAACATAAAATTCAAAACTAATTATAATGAAAATTCCAGAACTATAAAAACCCTCGTGCGCTGGGCTATGGTATCCCTTCCAGTGAGTGAAAGAAAGCAAAGAGTCATTTTCAACGGTTACTTACGCCGTCATGACCGTTCTCACATATGCCTTAGTGTGCGCTCATGGCTGAAGCCAGGCATGCTGCAGACACTGGGCGGCGGTTGCCCTGCGTTCTGGCTCCAACTCTAACATGCCGGACAGGAAGTCGCTGAACTGAGCGGCCTGGTCCAGAGGCCACTCGTATTTCTCCAAGAGGACCTCAAATAGAGCCCACGGCTTCAGGCTGGAGATGTGACGAAGGTCACCTGACGACCACATACAGGTCATGTGAAATATTGGACACACACACCAAGGCCTTGCGCGTAGGCTCACCTCGTCTGTTGAAATATTCTCTGGAGTATCTGCCAGACAAGGCGAACGGCAAAGGGATGGAGCCCAGCAGCTCGACAATGTGAGCGATGTGATCTGAAAACGAAACATCATTAGAAGGATTCAACTCAACGAAGGCGACGCAGGTACAATGCGATTATATTCTGATCATCAATCCGATCGATTAAACACCTCTGGATGGAAACGTGGTGACAAGTCGTAAAGGAGTTGATGTGCTAGCGGCAGTGACGCTTGGCATTCCACTCATAACTAAAAGTAAGGCAGTAAAAGAGCAATGGACTATTTTGCGTTTTTTTCCCCGTTTATTTATGACTGCAATATTCGCAGACCATTTTTTTTACGTTCAAAGTTTTTATATTTTTTCATAAAAAATTTGATTTATGATTTATTTGTGCTCCATTGTTGGTGTTGGCGAGTTTTTATGTAGCCGTACCCTCGTTGGTATACCCTATGAATATCAATAAATGAAAAAAAAATAAAGTAATATTTTCTGTATGCCTTTGTGTTGTGACTTTCCTTTGTCTGTTAAGACAACAAATTTGTGGGAGTCTTTCGGCTTTGTCAGCCTTTAAATCTCATGTATATGTCCTTTATAGCAGTGTTTTTCAACCACTGTGCCGCAGCACACTGGTGTTCCGCGAGATATTGTCAGGTGTGCCGTGGGAAATTATCCAATTTGTGTACCTGTGCGGTCTAGCGCCTGCAGAGTCAGTAGTAAAATGTAGTACTCTTCCATACCAGTAGGCGGCGGCAGCAGCAGCAGGTAGCGAATTGCCTTGTGCTTGGAGACAATCGAATTAGTGACGCGCGGATGCGGCGAGAAGTGGATAGCAGAATAAAAAAAGTGGATAACAGAACGACGGTGAAAGTAATGGATACGTTTTTGAAGAGAAAAAATGCTGACTCTGAACTGGACCCTGGACAAAACCCAGACCTAAATGAAGACCCTCGTATGAGTGGAGGTAAAAAAAAAAAAAAAAGCAAAGACGACCTGCAAAGTTTTTCCTGTGAGGCAATACAGCGAAAGCTATCTTTCATTTGGATTTACTTTTTCCGGAGATGCAACGACACCGACTCCGTTGTGCTTGGTATGTGGTGAAAAGCTCTCCAACGGTGCTATGCAAGCACGCTTAAACGCCATCTCCAAACGAAACGCCCTTTACTTCAAAACAAAAATATGGCGTATTTTGTTCACCTGCGTGAACACATGGAGAAACAAGCAACTTTCATGAGAAAAACCGCAAAGGTAAGCGAGAGAGCCCTTAAAGCTCGCAACCACGTCGCTGAACTTGTGGCTAAATCAAAAAAGTCTCACTCGTGGCAGAGGAATTAATACTTTGATTCCTGCCAATATATCTGCTCTGTGTTCATCGAAACAGGCCCAGGTTTCACACTGAGTGAGTATAAATGTGAAAGATTATTAGATACTTTATTCTTTGTTTATTTGATTCATATTAAAGACTTTTAATAGGTCTTTCTTCAATGTTAAAAAACACTTTTTTCACATTTTCAGCTGGTGGTGTGCCACGGGATTTTTTTCAATGAAAAAAATGTGATTTGGCTCAAATAAATTTGAAAAACTGCTTTATAGGACATAGGTAGTGCTCACTTTAGATGAGCTCACACAAAGTACTTTATTAATGAATGGTAAGTGGTTTGTAACCGCAAAAAATAATGAACTCCTGTGTTAATAAGTGTTAATAACACACTTGTTGATAAAGAAATCAGTACGTTGTTATAAAACATCAACTAACACTCACTAACAAATAGAACTTGTCTGATTTGTTCGTGTATGAGTGGATGCATGTATATCTAAATAATTTGTTAGTCATTTGCGTATGCTTTCCAAATGATCTTACAAACTACTAACCATTCCCAAAGGACAGATTGGTGAATGATGCAATACATAATCTAGTCATGTTGAATCTGCCAATTATAAAGTATGAAAATGCATTCATGAAGCTTGTTACGGATGAGCTTATTAATAATGAGTAAACCATTTAGAACTGTTTACTAACGACATACTACTGATTATTTATGTAAAAAACATGCAATATAAATTATTAAACTCACTAAGTACCAATGCTTTACCAATATGCTTATTCATGATGAGTAAAACATTTGTAGTATTTACAAACTTTATGCAAAGGATTATTCATGTCAGAATAATGCTTTATAAACGATTGCGTTGCATTTACAAATGCTTAGCTAATGCATATTAGTGAGTACTTATTATAAAGTGTTACCAACGGATTTATGTTAAATCAGACAACCGAACGCCTCTACATCTATGGCAGTTTGCCTCACTGACTGTTGAACAGCATTCAAGTATCTTAACAAAAGCACCAGTGGTTAATGTGTGTGCATGCACATGCAGTCATTACCTTCATCTCGTGTGTAATCCTCTCCAGAATGAGGTTCAAATAAATAATCGCCAGTGGCCAACTCAAAAGCCTGAAATATTGAAAACACACTCATGACTCTGCTTATGTGTGCCGATTGGCTGTGGCTGCAGGCGTGCCTGTACCATGCAGGCGATGCTCCAGATGTCAGCCGGTGGTCCATACTCGGCTCCAATCAAAACCTCCAAGGCACGGTACTGTCTTGTCTGAATGTCCTCAGTGAAATGCTTATACTGGGGGGCGGAGACAGAGAGGGGGGACGAGCAGTGTGATTAATTTGTTCAGAAAGAGATTGTGGTGCAAAGAGTATATGAGCACATGGGGAGTCTCACCACCCAGCAAGCATTTCCCAGATCAGCAATCTTCACTCGCAGCTTGTTGGCGTTTTGAGGGTCAAGAGGACTGAGGATGAAGTCTGACGTACTAAACACTGTGACCGCCCAAGCACACAGATACAAACTATGATGAGTATTATCCATTTTTTTTTTCAAAACTGTGCGGCTGTGGTTTGTGCCTGTTCAATTGACCTCTCGCTAAGCGTAACACCCCAAAACACTGACTGGCCAATCACACCAGAAGAAAACAGAGATCCAACACTTATCCAGAAGCACTGTTAAATTCATTTTATATATATATATTATATTATATATTTATATATATATATATATATATATATATGTGCATATATATATATATATATATATATATATATATATGTGCATATATATATATGTATATATATATGTGTATATATACGCTCTTGTTTCTTGGTACGCTCTTGTTTCTTCTCAAATCGAATAAATCTTTCGCCTTTTACTAAAGATTTCCGTGGGGAGGAACAGCAAATCTAATTCAAATTTCCCCATTGTGGGACTAATAAAGGACATCTTTATCTTTATCTTGCTTTGCCCTTTCTTCATGTCACTGTTACTCTTTGCTCTCGTTCATGCTCATAGCTCATAGCTCATGGTTATTTGTCACTGTCCCTGTTTCATAGTCAAGTTTAGTTCTGTCCAGTCGCGTTTTGTTCGTCCTCATTGTTTCGTTTGTTTGTTCCAGGTACCTTGTTTGCCTTTTTGTTTGTTTTGTTAATTAAACTCCCTTTACGTTACCCTTGCCTTGGCTTCCCTGCATTTTGGGTCCTCTTCCTGTCACGATCGACAGGCCGGAAAGCGGAGGGTGGACCCTTAAAACGCTGACAACGGAAAGTTGCTTTAACAAGGTATTTATTGGGACCGTCAGCTAAACAATCAATCCACATCAATATGAAGATACGAATGAATAGGAAGTATAAATGCAATCAGGTATCTATAATTACAGCCGTCGCAGGGACGAGAACGAAAAACGCTGGTGGACACAATCACACCAGGAAAGAAAAACGACGAGTGAACTTAAAGCGCTTGCACAGCAAGGGATACGAAAAAACGAGAATGGCTTACCACCAAAGGATAGGGAAATCCAAACCGCAAAAACGAGAACGAAAAGCGAGCCGAGAAGTAGCTGAGGCAAAAACAAACGCAAACGCAATAATCTTCACACGGAACAAGAGGGGCAAAAGCTAGAGCAAGGAGCATGGGCGTGAGCATCGCAGGATAATAATCCGACGCGGACTGGTCCGCGGCAGTGGCTTAAGTAGCCCGAAATCAAGAGCGCGATGTGGTTCAGCTGCGCGGCTCGTGGGCGCGTCTCTCCCTGCCAGGGGGACGAGCGCGGGAGGAACGCCCACTCGGCTGAAACACAAACAGACGGATCGTGACACTTCCGCCCGGCCACCCGCCAATCCTAACATATAACCCCGATTCCAATTAAAGTTGGCACAATGCGTCGCAAGAATAACAGAATAAAATAATTTTCAATCATGTTCAACCTATATTTAATTGAATAGAAGACAAAGACAAGTTATTTAATGTTCAAACTGCTAAATTTGATTGTTTTTAATCAACTTAGAACTTTATGGTTACAACAAAAAAGCTGGGACAGGTTCATATTTACTGCAGTGTTCATATTTACCGCCTGTTCTTTTAACAACATTCAATAAACATTTGGGAACTGAGGACAGTAATGTTAAAGCTTTGGAATTCTTTGCCTTTTTGCTTGATGCACAGCATCTGCTGTTCAACGGTCCGAGAACTCCGTTGTCATATTTTCCGCCTAAAGGACATCTTTATCTTGATCTTTATAATGCGGCACACATTTTATTAGGAGACAGGTCTGGATTTCAGGCAGGCCAGTCTAGTACCCGCACTTTTCTACTGAAGCCATGCTGTTACAACTCATGCATAATGTGGTTTGGCATAGTCTTGCTAAAATAAGCCGGAGCGTCCATGAAAAAGACATCGCTTGGATGGCAACATATGTATCTCCAAAACCTGTATGTACCTTTCAGCATTAACAGTGTCTTAACATATGTGTAAGTTACACATGCCATTGGCAAAAACACAGCCCCATACCATCACAGATGCTGGCTTTTAAACTTTGCATCAATAACACTCTGGAGGTTTCTTTTCCACTTTCCCAGAGGATTCAATGTCCACAATTTCCCAAAACAATTTGAAATGTGGACTCATCAGACCACAGAACACTTTTCCACTTTGCATCACACTATCTCAGATGAGCTTGGGCCCAGAGAAACCAGCAGCGTTTCTGGGTGTTGTTGATAAATGGCTTTGTACAGTATAGTCTGAAGTTGCACTTACGATATAGCGCCGAACTGTATTGACAGACGTTGGTTGCTTGAAGTGTTCCTGAGCCCATGTGGTGATATTCTTTATACAGCGATGTTTTTTTGTTTTTTATGCAATGCCGTCTGAGGGTTTGAAGGTCACGGGCATTCAATGTTGGTTTTAGGCCTTTCTGCTTACATGCAGTGATTTCTCCAGATTTTCTGAACCTTTTTAAGATATTATGGACTGTAGATGATCGGTCTTCCAACTGGATGCTGAGGAACATTGTCCTAAAACTGTTAGACTATTTCCTCATCCAGTTGTTCACAAAGAAGTGAACCTTGCTCCATCTTTCTTTGTGAATGACTGAGGAATGAGGGAAGGTCCTTTCCTACACATCATGTAACCCACCAGCTCCCATCTGTTACGTCTTTCATGAGCATTCCAGCAGTCTTTTTGGCCACCTGTCCCAACTTTTTTGGAATGTGTTATAGACATAAAATTCTAAGTTGATTATTATTTGCTAAAAACAATCAAGTTAATGAGTTATGACATTAAATATCTTGTTTTTGTCATATATTCAAGTAAATATACGTAGAATATGATTTGTAAATCATTGTATTCTGTATTTAATTTATGTTCAACACAATGTCCAAACCCAATTGAAATTGGGGTTGTACATGCTCCTGATCGTAACCTTTGCGTAGTCCTATTGCTTTTTGCTTTTGAATGATTGCGCAGTCAAAAGCTTGCCATGAATAGCAAAAAAAAACTAACAAAAAAAAAACAACATGTAATTGATGCCTCTGGAAAACGTTTCTAACTGTCCCTCAGTTGAGATTTGTCAATCAACATGCAGTAGCTCATGATGCCAAGATAGTGCTTTTTTCATCTTGTGGCATTTTAAATAATTACAAAAAGCATAAAAACTGACAACAGGCCAGTTTTTCAGCAGATAACTATGGCTAGGTTATGAAAAAAAATTATCGACAAATAGATACATTCACAAGTAGCGAATTGCTAAGAGGACCACTGTAATAGTCAAGAGAGGATTTACTTAAATTTGGTTTGATTGTGAGGATGTACTGCACACCTTATATACTTCTGTAGAAATTTAAAATTTTCAAAGTTTCAAATTGAAACCAAGGCTCTACCAAAACAAAGGGAGTACAGAAAGTAGAAATATCATATTGAACTCTTAATGACAGCTTAAAATGTGGGGGTCTTGGCGAAAGGTCAATTGTCTTCCCAAGGAAGTGTGTTCTCACAGTGTTGTCCACCAGAATATCCTGATTGTGTGGATAGTATCGATTCTGACGTGGCGGAGTTCACGGAGCTGGAGACGCTGGAGGAGGGGCTGGAGAAGCGTCTGGGGCCATGGCCATTACAACTGTCCTCCAACAAAGAACAAGATGATCTTGGTCTCACTTTGTCATTGGTTGCGTTGCAGGAAGTTTTGCCATTGACGATTGGCGAGCCTGTGGACGCAAACATTTTTTCTGTTGAAACACACAAGATTAAGGAAGGGTGTGTGTGTATCTATCGTTACAAATACATACTGCATGGTTTATGTACTACTATGGTGTGTACTCACAGTTAGTGTGTGTGTCATCTTCCTCATCCATCTTCTGAACACAAACACGAGACGGAGTCAATTTTATTGATTGCGAATTGATAGTATAATCAATAGTATTTTTGTGACTGTAAGTCGTACTTTTTTAATTTCATGGTTTGGCGGGTCCCGTGATTTGTACTCAGGTGCGACTTGATTTTCTATCCATCTATGCATCTATTATCTGTACTGCATGTCCTCACTAGGGTCGCGGAGGGCGCAGTAGCCTATCACAGCTGTCATCAGGCAGTAGAAAGGGGACACCTGGACAACTGGTTGCCAGCCAATCGCAGGGCACACAGACGAACAACCATCCGCACTCACACTCAGACCTAGGGGCAATTTAAAGTCTCCAATCAACCTGCCATGCATGTTTTTGGAATGTGGGAGGAAACCGGAGTACCCGGAGAAAACCTACGGAAGTCATCGTGCAAACCAGTTGTTCACTGTGCCGCCATATTTCTCTCTCTCTCTCTCTCTCTCTATATATATATATATATATATATATATCCATATATATATATATATATATACATACATATATATATATATATATATATATATCTACATATATATATCTACATATATATATATATATATCTACATATATATATCTACATATATATATATATATATATCTACATATATATATCTACATATATATATATCTACATATATATATATACATATATATATATATATATCTACATATATATATATCTACATATATATATATATATATATCTACATATATATATATATATTTATACATATATATATATACATATATATATATATCTACATATATATATATATATTTATATACATATATATATATATATATATATATATATACATATAGATATATATATATCTACATATATATAAATATATATATATATATATATATATATATATATATATATATTAGGGCTGTCAAAATTAAAGCCTCAACTCAGGTAATCCAACATTTTTTAACTCAGTTAAATATTTTAACTCAGTTAACTCAGTTTGATTTACTTAAAAAATAATTTGCATACTTTGCAAATATTGTGCCATATTAGCTGTCTTTAGCATGTCTCAGAACAAAACAGCCACTGGGCCTTGCAAACCAACACTGCTGGAGTGTGGCGCCTGTGGGCAGTTTTGAGAAATGTTTCGAAAATAAACATTTAGGTCATATTCAAGAATCCAAGAAAGCTATTAGAACAGTCTTTGAATTAAATGTACTTCATATTTGGTGATTTTGCATCAATTCCAAGATATTATGTCATTGTCATGTCATTATCCACACCGCTTATCCTGTACAGGGTCACGGGAGGGTGCTGGAGCCTATCCCAGCTGACTACGGGCGAAAGGCGCACTACACCCTGAACTGGTCGCCAGCCAGTCACAGTCATCTCTCTCTCTCTCTCTCTCTCTCGCACTCTCTCTCTCTCTATATATATATATATCCATCCATCCATTTTCAATACCGCTTCTCCTCACTAGGGTCGCGGGGGGTACTGGAGCCTATCCCAGCTATCTTCGGGCAGTAGGCGGGGGACACCCTGAATTGGTTGCCAACCAATTGCAGGGCACACAGAGACGAACAACCATCTGCACTCACACTCACCTCGGGGCAATTTAGAGTGTTCAATCGACCTACCATGCATGTTTTTGGAATGTGGGAGGAAACCGGAGTACCCGGCGGAAACCCACGCAGGCACGGGAAGAACATGCAAACTCCACACAGGATGGCCGGAGCCGGGCTTGAACCCATGACTGATGCTGTCTCTCACTGTGAGGCCATCATGCTCACCAGTCGACCACCGTGCCGCCATATATATATCCATCCATCATCTATACCGCTTCTCCTCACTAGGGTCGCGGGGGGTGCTGGAGCCTATCCCAGCTATCTTCGGGCAGTCGGCGGGGGACACCCTGAACTGGTTGCCAGCCAATTGCAGGGCACACAAAGACGAACAACCATCCGCGCTCACACTCATACCTAGGGGCAATTTAGAGTGTTCAATCGGCCTACAATGCATGTTTTTGGAATGTGGGAGGAAAGCGGAGTACCCGGAGGAAACCCACACAAGCACGGGGAGAACATGCAAACTCCACACAGGATGGCCGTAGCCGGCCGGGATTGAACCCACGCCCGGTGCTGTCTCTCACTGTGAGGCCATCGTGCTAACCAGTCGGCCACCGTGCCGCCTATATATATATATATATATATATATATATATATATATATATATATATATATATATATATATATATATATATATATATATATATATATATATATATATATATATATAAAACAACTATATTTATTTTACAACAAACAATATAATTCATACGCGAGACCGACAAAGTGCAACAAAGGACGCTGGTGGAAAAACACACCAGGAAAATAATGACGGGAACGAAAAACGTTTGCAAAAGGCAAGGAACAAAAACGAAACGAAAATCGCTTGCCGCTGAAGGACAAGGAAACCAATTCACGAAAAAGCACGAACGAGTTAATCAATAAACCAAGAAAACACGAATGAAATAAAGACATGAATCACGGAAGTCAAAAAACGAGACGTCAAACAATTCGCAGCTTGGGAGGATCATGAGCAAGGAGAATCTTCCGACACTGAGTTGTCGGCATGGAGTCCTTAAATAGTGCCGTAATCAAGAACGAGACGAGTGACAGGTACGTGGCTGGTGGGCGCATCTCTCCAGCCATGACAACATGAGCCGGAACGAAGCGCTGGAAGGAAACGCCCCCACTCCAGCTGGCCAAAAACAAACAAACATGACAGGACAAAAACGGACGATGACAGATATATATATATATATATATATATATATAAGTGCTTTCAAGTGATTATTTTTTTAACTAATTAATCACAAAAAAATTCCATGATTAATCACATTTTTCATCTACTATTTTTTGCAAAGCTTATAGCAGATATTTACTTGAATAATATCTTGGAATTGATGCAAAATCACCAAATATGACGTATATTTGATTCAAAGTGTTCTAATAGCATTCTTGGATTCTTGAATACGATCTAAATGGAGAATTCTTTACAGACATTTATTTTTGAAACATTTCTCAAAACTGCCCGCAGGCGCCACACTCCAGCAGTGTTGGTTTGCAAGGCCCAGTGGCTGTTTTGTTCTGAGACGTGCTAAAGACAGCTAATATGGCACAATATTTGCAAAGTATGCAAATTATTTTTTAAGTAAATCAAACTGAGTTAAAATATTTAACTGAGTTAATAATTTTGGCATTAATCACCCGGGTTAAGGCTTTAATTTTGACAGCCCTACTATATATATATATATATATATATATATATATATATATATATATACTAGTGCTGTCAAGTGATTATTTTTTTAACCAATTAATCACAAAAAATTCCATGATTAATCACGATTAATCACATTTTTATACTACAATTTTTTCGCGAAGCTTATAACAGATATTTACTTGAATAGTATCTTGGAATTGATGCAAAATCACCCAATATGAAGTATATTTAATTCAAAGACTGTTCTAATAGATTTCTTTGATTCATGAATACGATCAAAATGGAGGCATCTTTACAGCCATTTTTCTTCGAAACATTTCTCACAAGCGCCACACTCCAGCAGTGTTGGTTTGCAAGGCCCAGTGGTAACTTGAACACGATGCTTTGCTCTGAGGCATGCTAAAGATGTTCAGCTAATATGGTGCAATATTTGCAAAGTATACTAATTATTTTTGAAGTAAATAAAACTGAGTTAATTGAGTTAAAATATTTAACTGAGTTAATTTTTTTTTTTGATTCAGCTGAGTTAATGCTTTAATTTTGACAGCCCTAATATATATATATATATATAAATATATATATATACATACACTATTAGCATTTGTAATAGTACACTATTGTGAGGACGCTCACGTTTGAAAGTCATTGTAGTACCTTAATGTCCACCAGTCTCTCCTCTAACAGTTTCTCTTGCCGCTTGGCTTTTCTCTTCAACTTTTTCTTCTTGTTTTTGGACATTTTACCAACCTACGAACACGCACACAGACACACACATGTACGTGAATGAATTAAGGCGCAACGATATTGTACGATATATATCGAAATACATGTACTGGCATTAGGTATTTAGGATACAAAAAAAATAACTGTATTCCATTGCCATCGCAGATTAGAGGAATAGTTCACAAAAATATGGATTATTTTGCAGAATTAAATTTTTTATGTCGAGAGAGGCACGCGGTCGGGTCCTCACCGCACTCGAACTTGTTGGCCAAGCAAGATTTCGCATAGTTAAGTCCATAACTGGTCACAATATACCACAATAGTCATCCCACATTTCTGCTTTTGTTGGCCAACAATTAAATAGCTGAGAAAGGTCAGGGATGGCTGGATACAAACTGGTTTTAGCTAGGTCAGTTTCAAAAGTGAAACGTACGGAATGGATGACCCTTTTGGACCGTATTCATTGCAGGACTTATTTAGCCAGGATGGAACGTGACGTGACCGATTAGTTCAACAGGTGCACCAAGCAACACGTTAAGCAAAGAGAGATATATTGGACAATGTGGAAAATGTGAGAACGCAAAGCATAAGAATGAAAATTGTCCCGCTCAGAAATCCATAGTCAACTGCTGTGCCGGCTGATGCGAGTAGCTCTGGACTGAGTGGTGTGCTACTCCAACGCCATGGGCGTCACTCGAAACCTGTAGCTTATTGCTCCCGAAGGCTTAGTGATGCAGAATCTCATTATGCACAGATAGAAAAGGAAGCATCGGCTGGTGTCTGCACATGCTAGACGTTCGACAGATAACAATGGACTGGAACAGTTTAATTTGGTAACTGATCACAAGCCACTTGTGCCTCTCATCAATAATCATAGCTTGGACAATCTACCCGTACATTGCTAGCGTCTTCGAATGAGATTCAAACCCCCATCGCTGAATATGCTCCTGGGAAAACCCTGATTATTGCAGACGTGTTGTCGGTCAGTCCACTACCCAACATAAACACAGTAAATGAAACACAACGACGTGGCCTACTATGTGGCTTCTGTGGTGGAAGGGATCCCGGCATTTACAGGAATGTTGGATATAAAATAGGTTAGTAAAGCCGCTGACCCTGAACTGTGTTACAAGACTCATAGGGAGAGGATAGCCTGAGCACATCAGTGTGTCGGATTGTTGCGCCAAAATCAATGAGAAGTGAAGTATTTCAGAAAGTCTGATGCTATTTATAAAATGCTTTCTGTGTTTGTGGGTGACTGCATGGGTGGTTATGATGTTGAGGATGGGATGCAACTATCGGGTTGTTTCATTAAGTTTGGTCCAATCAGTCACAAGTCAAGAGCCAAGAGCTCAAGCAGAGCAACCAATCACAAAAGAGCAGGCGTTACATTTTGACTCTTACCTGGACGTCCCTGGGCGCTGCGCTGACTGGAGAGACACAGCGAGAGAAAGACCAAGCGAATAGAGAGAACATGAGAACAAAAAAACAGGAAGTGCAGAAAACAAATGGAAGTGGAGGTTAAAAGAAAACAGCAGACAAGTCAGGCACAAGTCAGGCAATGAGGACGTGGTCCAAAGACCAGTGAGCAAGTCTTGACTTAATCGGAGAAGCCTTAGATGCAAATTAGAAGAGCATCAAAGACAGTGTGACAAATCCAGCAGCCCTCAAGGAGAAACTGACCAATTAGTGCCTGTCAGTCACCTGATGAGCCATGAGGCGGCTGAGCGCCGGCTCGCTGCCAGATGGTAGCCTCAGCAGCGAGCCTCCTGATGTAGACCTCGTCCACATCCAGCAAGATGTTCTCTGGTTTTATATCTGTGTGGATGATCTTGCACTTTGTGTGCAGGTAGTCCAGACCCTGTAGCACCTGCAAACATGTCAATACAAACAGAGTACAACACATGTGACACGACATCTAGTGTCGTGTGGATGTGTGTGCGTGTGCGTGTGCGTGCATGCGTGTGTGTGTGTGTCTGTATGTGAGTGTTACCTGTCTGATGATGCTCTTGACACATACCAGAGGAAGGCCCATGTAGTTTGACTTGATGATCCATTTTAACAGCTGATGACCAAGAACCTCCAGGACCATACACACATCTAACACAGGTTGAGGATAAAGACTCGGCAGGTAGAATGGTCAGACAGTCAGGTAGATGGGATGAAGGATACGCACTCCATTGACTCCAGAAATCTTGAAGTCATCGATTAACTGGACAATTGTCTCCCTGTTGGGGTCAGATGGGTCACTGTCCCTCACCTGGACACAGAGAAACACTGCGTGGGACTTTTGGCTGTTGACATGTCAGGCAAAATGAAGGAGTAGGTATTGACTAAACGTAAAACCAGATGGAGGAGTGGGTGTGGTAGTAAGTGTGTAACAATGTAAAACACTGGGTTTGGGCCTGGTTGTGTGTTACAAGATGTAGTATCAGGTGTGGTACTAGAAGTGGGACTTAATTCAGGATTGGATGCAGGACTTGGTGTGGGTCTTAGTGGAGGCTAAACGTTAGGATAAAGTGCAGGCCAACATTCCGAACTAGATGAAGCATACGTGTAAAACTTGGAGTAGGACCAGGTATAAGAATAGGTGAAGGAGTCGGTAGAGGGCTAGTGCAGGACTAGGTCTAGGACAAGGTGTAAGAGTACATTCAGGACTACATACAACTTGGTGCAACACCACATGCCGAAATAATTGCAAAAGAAGGTGTAAAGCCTCGTACAGGACTAGATTAGGACTATCATTACATATAAATTTACATGCAATATCTGTACAGTATTATGCCTAGGACAAGTTAGTAAACTAATTGTACGATTAGTCCCAGGACAAAGTTTGAGTCCTGTATGTGCAAGAATAGGTGCAAGACTTCATCCACGACTAGGCGTAAAACAAGATTTAGGGCTTTGTGCAGGACACAGTGCAAGATTAGTTGCTGGATGTGACAGTCCAAGGTTTGAACCTCACACATCTGAGCAGTTTGATCTCATCCAGTGCAGTTTCTGTGTAATGGGGCGCGCTCTTCACCACCTTCAATGCCACAAAGCGTTTCCTCCTGACACCAAACAAAGGGAAGACACATGGTCAGAGAACATAAAGATGTAGAGAAACAAGAAACACTGTACAGAATCATACTGCAGGTCCCAGCAGAGCCAAACTGTAGAAAAATGTCCCCAGCCAAGTTTGCGGACCACGTGGTACCTCCCATTAAAGAGGTCCCCGATGGTGACTGGGTAGTAACCACCTGGAACACGAGGACAGGAACAGTCACAAATATACTGCATCAAGATCAGGGGTCTTCAATCTTGTTCCTCAAGGGCTGGTGTCCTGTCTGTTTTCCATCTCTCCTTGCTGAAACACTCCTGATTCAAATGATCAGAACCGTTATCTAGCTTCTCCAGACATTGCTGATTATCTGGTCATTTGAATCAGGTATGTTTCAGCATGGAGAGCTGGAAAACGGGCAGGACACCGGCCCTCGAGGAACATGATTGAGGACCCCTGTTCCAGATAATGATCATGTGCGGGTAAAAATTCCTGGATGACCAGATATGGTCTTATGTTGAAAACATCACCTTTGCAGTAATCTGACGGGTCTTCTTGCTCTTCATCATCAGACCCCAGAAGCTGAGAAGGGGACAGGGTTAACTCTGCAGGTGGTGGAATCAGAGGAGCTGATGACGGCATGGCTGTGCACGTTGTTACTGATGATATCAGAGAACTTGGAGGGTTACGGGTTGAGTTTGGAAGGGAGTTGGCGGAGGAGGAGCTCAGTGGGGAGTAAAGGTGAGATGAGGAGACACTAGTGGTGGAGCTCACTGAGGTGAGCAGTAAGTTCAGGTGGGAGGGGCTTAATGAAGGAGTAGTGTGGTCTTTAGCCGGGCACAAGGTGGTGGTTTTGGCTGTTGCTGGATGAGGTTCAGAATTTTCAGATGTTAAATGAGTCCATGTGCTGAACTCGTATGGCATCTCCTTTGGAACACTTGATGGTGATTGGCTAGTGCTGTAATTGGGACTCGGAGATGGGACAGGAAGTAACAGGTTGTGGGCAAAAACCTGAGATAAGACATGATGTTCATGGCTCTGGGCAGGGTTTCGAGATGGCATCAAAAATGACTGTCTGTGGGTGAGGCTCAGAGATGAGATATCAAATGACAGGCTGTTGTTGGGGTTCTGACATGGGATAGAAAGTGAAGGGCTGTGGGTGGAGCTTTGACATTGGACACAAAGTGATTGACTGCAGGGGGGACATTGAGAGAGGACAGAAAGTGATTGGCTATGGACATGACTCTGAGGTGGGACAGGAAGTGACTGGCAATGGAGAGGGTTCTGAGGTGGGACAGAAAGTAAATTTGTTCTCTGAGGAGAAACAGGAAGTGATTTGCTTTGGGAAGTACTGTGAGCCAAGACAGAAAGTGCATGGCTGTAGGCTGGATTGTGAGCTTGGGCAGGATGTGACTGGCTGTGGATGGGGCTCTCATCTGGGTCAGGAAGTGAATACCTGGGGGTGACGCTCTGAGATGGGACAGAAAATAAATGCCTGCTCTGAGGTGAAATAGGATGTGATTTGTTATGGATGGAACTCTGCGTTGGGATAATAAGTGGCTGGCTGAAGGCAGGGCTCTCGTGTGTAATAGAAAGTGGCTGGCTGAAGTGTTTCTCTGTCAGAGGGATAGGATGGGGGAGCATGGTGTTGTGAGGAACATCTTGAGGAAATGGGGGGCAATCTAAAGGGGTATGAGTAAGATCTTTGGTCGTGGGGTCCAAGTGAGGGAAGCATGTATCCACCGAATGGTGGCTTACTTCACGGGCTTCAATTGTGGTGAAATTACTTGTACTACCAACAGGTGGGGCTCTTTTAGGAATGAAGGACGGGACTGAGAGGTCTTCCTGCGTCAGGGGTTGTGGTCTGTCAGTAAGGTCATCAGAACTAGAAGAGAGAAAGACCCTCAGCAAGCACACCGACTACTGAAAGGAGTCAAGGTTTCAACAGATTTAGCTACTTTTGATTGACATCATAATAACTGCATTATCAATGGTTGCAGTAAGCAGTAACGCTGCACGATATTGAGAAAATATGCAATCTCTAATCTCGTTGCACACTTGAGTGCAATTACAATAAAGGGATTTCTGATTCTGATTCTGAAACTGGATAGAGCTGGGCCACTATGACAACATATATCGCAAAGACGACAGGTAAGATTTTATTGTTTTTTTAATAATCTATAGTGTCAATCGACATTTGTCATCCCTATCAAAATGCATGCAATTAATATGTCAAATACATCTTAATTTAATGGGTAAAAGCTTTCACTTTTTATGCCGCACCGCTGCCAGGGGGCAGACTGAACAACGTCACAGGGTAGTGAATAACAATACATAGTCACAGTACATATTGTCAGTGCTGCACAAGTTACTCCCAAATGTTACTTGCATGCAAAAGTAATGTATATATATATATATATATATATACAAACAAGAAAAACAACTGATTTGGAATTTTTTGACCGGCCATCGGTTGAGAGCGATTTACAGATAAAAGGCGGAGTAGGCAGCGTTGCTCCTCATCGTCATAACATTTTGCGTATTGTTCGATCCAGTGCACACCGAACCGTGACCACTGTATCGAACGATTCAATACAGATACACGTATCGTTGCACCCCTAATATATATATATATATATATATATATATATATATATATATATACACACCACTAATCGGGCGAAAATCCCTCTTAAAGTGAAGTATGAACGGTCACGCTGTAACTGCTCTATTAAATACTGGAGCCACTGTCAACATTGTCGACCGTGCTTGGAAGGAAAAATATTTACCGGGACAAGATATTTTCCCTCTTTGTGAGCTCATGGAAGAAGATCTCAGTGTAACAGCGGTCACAGGAGATGAAGTGCCAGATAATGGATGGATTGAAGTCATTTTAAATTTGCAAGGAAATGATGATCCAGATTTGTCCATTCGAGTACCCTTCTTAGTTCGTCGAGTAACGCTAGAGAGACCATTAGTCGGTTTTAATGTCATCCAAGAACTTGTCAAAAGTCCCGAATGTCGACCAAATGTCATATCCATTCTTGAGAAACTGCTCACTGGGGTATTAGAAATAGCGCTGAAGTAGAGGCCATAGTAAGCTTCTTACAGACAAAGCCAACACATGGAGAGCAAGAGGCCATCGTAAGGGTTGGTAAGTGATAGATGCCGTGATTCAAATTCGCTTTTATCGTTTGAACCTGGTCTAGAAATTATACCGTGAACACAACTGAGCGTAGGAGCAGGGTTGATGGAAATTCAACAGACAGCCAGACCCTTTGTGAAGGTGCCAGTATCCAACCATACTAACAGTGCTGTGACTCTACCCGGCTCTACAGTTCTGGGCACTAATGAAATTATTGACAAGGTGATAGAGACAGACAGCCTAAGCAGTAAAGAGAAGCAAGTTCATGCTGAAACTGTTAACACTTTGTCGCCCCCACCCTCCGACAGTAACCAACCATCTGCCACTCTGTGGCACCCTCCTGTGCATGTCAGTCACCTGAGTGATGAGCAACAGAAGGAAGTGAGACAGATGTTGTATGAGGAGTCGGGCGCCTTTGCTCAGAATGAAGATGACATAGGATGCATTCCGAATTTACAAATGACCAATTAACCTAAAAGATAACATCCCAGTTCAGCGTGCCTACGCTGCCATGCCTAAACCCCTTTACAAAGAGGTGAAATAATATATTCAAGACCTAATTGCAAAAAGGTGGATCGTCAAATCAAAGTCCCCATATGCAGCACCTGTCGTCTGTGTCCGTAAAAAGGATGGGTCACTGAGATTATGCATAGATTACAGACTTTTGAACCAAAAGACAGTGACAGATTGCCACCCATTACCTCACATCCAGGACCTCTTAGACACCCTGAAAGGCCATAGTTGGTTCAGCATTCTGGATCAAGGCAAGGCATATCACCAGGGTTACATTGCTGAAGGTTCCAAACAGCATTTATTACTCCTTGGGGCCTGTATGAGTGGGTGAGGATTCATTTTGGACTCTCCAATGCCCCGGCTGCTTTTCAGCGCAGCATGGAGGAGATGCTTGACTCCCTGCGGGACATCTGTTGCATACCTTACCTGGATGATATTCTCTGTTATTCTGAATCCTTCACTGCTCATGTGAATGGCGTACGTCGCGTTCTAAGAGCCTTACAGTCCCACAGTGTCAAGCTTCGACCAGCAAAATGGGAGCTGTTCCAGAAGGACGTAAGGTATGTAGGGAGGTTGGTCTCGGCAGATGGTGTAAGAATTGACCCAAGAGATATCGACGCAATTGTGTCACTAAAAAAAAAAACAAAGCCCAGCACAGCAGGGGGAGTACGTAGACTACTACGGTTCCTAGGTTACGACAGAGCCTATATTCAGAACTTCTCCAGCATTGCAAAACCCCTTTATGAACTGTTGAAAGTAAAGGGAAACACAATAGTTGCACGGGTGAAACCCAAAAGTCTAAAAAAAGCCCAGTTGCCATCAAATACTCCAGTCCAGTGGATGAGCATCAAAGGACACTTGAGCATCTTCTTGACGCACTTCCTACCCACCTGTATTGGCTTATCCAGACTTTGAACTACCCTTTGTGCACACTGATGCCTCTGAGAATGGAATTGGTGCTGTGTTATATCAACGACAGCATGGAAACCTCAGGGTAATCGCTTATGGATCAAGGACTCTGTCTCCCGCTGAGAAAAATTACAATTTACACTCTGGGAAACTAGAGTTCCTTGCTCTAAAGTGGGCAATATGTGAAAAGTTTTGGGATTATTTGTTTTATGCACCACATTTCACGGTATATACTGACACTCACATATATAATGGGAACAGCTAAATTGAATGCAGTGGGCCATAGGTGGGTGGGTGAGCTGGCAGACTTCCAAGTTGAAGTAAAGTACAGGCCGGGAAAAGTGAATGTCGATGCAGACACCCTCTCTCGCATTCCGCTTAACATCCATTACGATGTCAGGGAATGCACTGAGGAGCTCACGAGAGAAACCATCCAAGCTACATGGGAAGGCTGTGAGAGTGCAAGGAAGCAAGATGTTGATTATGTTGCCGCACTAAATCTGACTTCAGGCTCAGAAGTCTATGTGAAGGTGTCACCACTCACCATTAGTCACAGTGAATTAGTTGAATCGCAAAGAGCAGGTCCTGCCATAGGTGAGTTGGTTCGATTGAAGGAAACAAAGACAGAATTAACCGATCAGGACAGAAAGGGAGCTAGTAGCGCAGTGAGAAGGCTGATGCATGAGTGAGGAAAGCTCCACATGAAAGATCAATTGTTGTACCGGATCACTGGTCAGTGACAACATCTCCTCTTACCATCACAATATCACTCTATAGTACTAAAACATCTCCATGATGACATGGGCCACGTTGGAGCAGAGAGGGTCATCCACCTTGCACGAGACCACTTCTATTGGCCATTCATGAAGAAGGAAATAATGTGACCAGGAAGTGCCATTGCCTCAAACAAAAGAAACCTGTAACACACGTCAGAGCACCAATGGGGAGCATTACCACCTCAGCACCACTAGAACTTGTTTCAATAGACTACAAGCATTTGTAACCCAGCAATGGTGGCTATGAATATATATTAGTTGTGGTAGACCACTTTACCCGGTTTGCCCCAGTTTATGCAACAAAAAATAAGGCTGGCAGGACAGCGGCTGAGAAAACATTTTATGACTTTATACCGCGATTTGGTTACCCAGCCCGGTTGCATTACGACCAAGGCCGTGAATTTGAAAATGGCCTTTTCAGGACCCTGGGACGTCTGGTTGGAGTTACTCACTCAAGGACAACCCCATATCACCCTCAGGGCAACCCAGCTGAGAGGTTCAACAGAACTTTGCTGCAGATGTTGAGAACATCGGAGGAAAAAGACAAGAGTAACTGGAAGCAGCACTTAGCTCTGGTTGTTCATGCATACAACTGCACCAGACATGAGGCAACAGGCTTCTCTCCCCATTACCTCCTGTTTGGCCGGCACATGCGTCTTCCAGTAGATGTGATTTTTGGCTTGTCAACCAAAGACCAGACTGACACACCACAGACATATGCGAATAAGTGGGCTCTGAAAATGAAGGAGGCCTATCAAATTGCATCAGAGAACAGTCAAAAATCCAGCGCAAGAGGCAAACGGTATTATGACCGCCACGTCAAAGGAGTTGTGCTCCAACAGAGTCCTTGTTCGCAATATGAATGCGAGAGGTGGACCAGGGAAGTTGAGGTCCCATTGGGAACAACTTATCTATGTTGTGAAAGAACGAGTGGGGGACAGCCCGGTTTACAAAGTTTGTCCCGACGCAGGGGGTGATACGGATACTTCATCGAAACCTCCTTCACATCATTCATGACTTACCTGCAGATTTACCTGATCAGCTGAAGAGTCCATCACAACGGAGAAATAAACAGCAGAACAATAACAAGAAACAGATAGGTCACACATCACAGAGCAGTGACTCAGAGAACTCTGATGATGAGACGCCTAGGTTACAGGATATGAAATCTAACCGTGAGCATCAGCAAAACCAGGACAATTTCCAAATGTTGCCAGAACCCCGAAGAAGTGAATTGCTATTAGGACATCCCACATCTGAGGAGGATCACATCGTCACAACCGAGGGAGAGATTACGGGAGAACAATCAGACACCCAGGCCGAAGATTTTCAACAACATGGTGGATATGAGGCTGAACAACTCATCTCCGACTCTGTGGCATCGCAGGAGGAGCCAGTTAGGGAGATCCACTTGGGACAGGAGACCCCCCCACATTCTAACCTATGATTCACTTGGGCAGCCATCCTATCGACCACAGGAACTGATGGGTCCAATTGCGCTTTATTCAGTTCAAGCTATGCCAGTGTGGGGGACACAGCCCCTTCCCATGCCCTATTTCCCCCCTTACCAGACACTGCCTTTTAGTACACTAGCGTCTTATGGGAACTGATGCGAGAAAGTGTAGAATAAATATTTACAGCTAGGTTGAGGGTACGGTATTTGGGAACATGCTTTTGTGGGAATTAAATGTTTTCCTTGTTTCCTGGTCCTCGTCGCCAAACTGGACATTCTCGGCCTCCCTGCCATCACACGCATCTGGATTAAGGACTTTCTGACCAACAGACCCCAGACTGTGTTGCTCGGCCCCTACACGTCCTCCACCCGTACGCTGAGCACTGGTTCCCCTCAAGGATGCGTGCTGAGCCCTCTCCTATACGCCCTCTACACCTACGACTGCAGCCCGGCCCACGGTAACAACACCACTGTCAAGTTTGCTGACGACACGACAGTGGTCGGTCTGATCTCGGAAGGTGACGAGACAGCCTACAGAGAGGAGGTAAAGAGACTGATAGCTTGGTGCAAGGACAACAGACTGCACCTTAACACTGCAAAAACAAAGGAGATTGTCGTCGACTTCAGGAGGAACAAGACGGTGCCGCCCCCCCTCTGCATCGAAGGCGTGTGTGTGGAGAGGGTCCACACGTTCAAGTTCCTGGGAGTACAGATCTCCGATGACCTTTCTTGGACACACAACACCACAGCAGTGGTAAAGAAGGTCCACCAGCGTCTGCACTTCCTGAGAGTCCTCAGGAACTTCAACCTGGACAGGAAGCTGCTGCTGGCCTTCTACCACTCGTCCATTGAGAGCCTGCTGACGTACTGTGTCTCCACCTGGTACATCGGCTGCACTGAGGCGGACAGAGTGAGGCTCCAGAGGACGGTCAAAACAGCGCAAAGGATTATTGGCTGCCCTCTCCCCTCACTGTCGGACATCTACACCGCCCGGTGCCTCAGCAGGGCTCTCAATATCGTCAAAGACAATACCCACCCAAACTCACACCTGTTCGACCTGATGCCCTCTGGCAGGCGCTACAGGTGCATCAAGTCAAGGACTAATAGACTGAGAAACAGTTTCTTTCCAAGAGCCATCTCCATTCTAAACTCTCTCACACACACACAACCACCCTTACCTTGCAGAACAGCGACGTGATGTGTTTTTATATATCCTATTTTGTATTATTTTCCATCTCACTATTTATCCTCTCATTTATCTAATTTATATATTTAATTATATTATTGCTGTATTGCACTGGAGAGGGGAGTTCTCTAATCTCGTTGCACACTTGAGTACAATGACAATAAAGGGATTTCTGATTCTGATTCTGATTGGAAGTTCAATTCAAAGTTTTAAATGTCGGGAAGCATTTTCTCTTTGTCGGGGAGTGTGTGACCCACTAAATATGTGGTCACAGTTTGGTTCATTTGGGATGTTTGATGGGGTGAAGGGAAATTCATTTTCCAGGTTGATTTGAAAAGTGTGTGTGTTTCGACAGCAGAGGGCAGTATAGGAACAGCACAGTACCAACGATGCGATTGTATCTTCACAACAGGCTGCCGAAAAGTGGTGTTGTGTCGTAGTTTCCGTGAGTTCGACATTCTGACATTTGCAGGTTAGTAATGTGCTTCAATGACATCAATTACATGTATGTATTTTAGCAGTGTTGTTAATATATATATTTGATTATTTGTGAAACTTTGACAAAGGGCTACTTTGTCCATTTGGTGCCTTTGAATACCGTGAAGAAGATAGCCATGCGTGAGTGTGTATAATGGCCGCGACTGTTACCGTCTTAAGCTTTTGTGTATTAAGTTAAAAGAAAAACATGATGTTAAATGTTTTATATTGTAAAGATTTCTATCTTGTTTAATTAGTGTAATGACTATGTCCTGTGGTTGTAATCTAAAATCCTTCTTGTTGGAG
The DNA here is from genome assembly GCF_059441095.1 of Idiotropiscis lumnitzeri. Lineage (NCBI taxonomy): Eukaryota > Metazoa > Chordata > Actinopteri > Syngnathiformes > Syngnathidae > Idiotropiscis > Idiotropiscis lumnitzeri. Next base: position 33,905,737 of record NC_142393.1, on the reverse strand, counting down.
CCTATGGACAACAGTGTTTCGCCTTTGAAAAATTGTAATAAAGATTCTGACAAGATCCGTTGAAAAAGCAACAACTGATCTCCATTCTCACCATTTTTCTTGCATTATTATCTGTCAAAACGCCTGCCAACCTGGGGCCTGTAACAGATTATATATATACATTATACATTATATATATAATATATATATATATATATATATATATATATATATATATATATATTAGTGCTGTCAAGCGATTAAAATATTTTAAAAATATTTAATCATCATCATTCATTATTAATCGAATTTTTTCACAGTTAACTCATAGTTAATCACACATTTTATTCATTGTAAAAAAAAAGCCCTTTTTTCATTGTAAAAAAAAATCCCTCCCATTTTTTTTTGTGTATTATGTATATAATTCAATATTTTATTGAATTGTGATACCTTTAATATATGAGAATTTACTTTTTTGTTTTTATGCAAATACTTTTTTATCTAATTGAAAAAATAAAGCATTGGATTCAAGTCATACAATACAGCATCTCAACAGCCTTTCTAAGGGATCAAATTGGCGTAATATAAGAAATATACAATGCCAACAAAGTGCAAATGAAATGGGTCAAAATAATGGGCTGTCACACCGAGGTATTTGTGGTGACTGAGAGAAGTCCAGTAATCACCGGTGAGTGCGACTGCTTCCGCCTTCTCCGCTTCCTGCATGTCTGAATGAGGGTTGCAAAGTTTTCACTCTAGAACAATTTGTAAGTGTAGTTGTTGGACGCAATGCGAATTATTTCAGCCAGACCTTCGTCCTCCACGATACTAACGCGCAGTGGCCACCCACTTAGCTATGGCTACGGCGAGTCTCCATCGGTTTCTGTCGCAAATTACCCATGGATGCCTAAGTTTGACAAGGGGCTGGAGAATTGGCATCAGCGGTGTGCTTGGTCATCAAATGGTGTTTTAAACTGGACGTGCTGCGATGGTAGTTAAGTACACGTTGGCAATACACACAAATGACTTTTTAAAATAATAACTTGCCGTTCAGAATTGAATTTGTACCACTCCAATGATGCTTTAAGTTCTATAAAGTAGCGAAAACTCCGCACAGTAAGCCCATACAGGCGTATATATATATATATATATATTTACAGTGAACCCTCGCTACTTCGCGGTTCACCTTTCGCGGGTTCAGTGCTTCGCGGGTCTAAAAAATATTCGGGGGCATTGTAGTTTCGCCGAGCGGCACGACGGGGCGCCGGAACGGTTAGACGGCCGGCGTGCGCCGAAGAAGAGCGTGGGCGAAGAGGAGAGTGGACGAAGAAGAGCACGTTCCCCGGGGCACGATTTGGGGCAACGTTTCGCGCGGTTCGGACCGTACCAGAGCTCCGGAGGAGGCTGGCCGGCGTGCGTGGCAGTTAAGCCGAAGAGGAGCACCTCCCGCCCGGGCACGGGCGGTGTCAAGCGGCCCCTAAGTTTAACCGAATGGAAGCTCCGGAGGAGGAGGGCATGCTCGCGTCACAGTTAAGCCGAAGAGGAGCACCTTTCCCGGGCACGGGCGGTGTCAAGCGGCCCCTAAGTTTAACCGAATGGAAGCTCCGGGGGAGGAGGGCGGGCGTGTGTCACAGTTAAGCCGAATAGGAGCACCTTCCGCCCGGGCACTAGCGGGGCAACATTTCGCTCCGTTCGGGACCGTGCGAGAGCTCCGGAGGAGACCGGCCGGCGTGCGTGGTAGTTAAGCCGAAGAGGAACACCTTCCGCCCGGGCATGAGCGGAGCGTGAGGCTGTCAGTTATGAATGAATAAATGAATAAATAAATAAATGAAGAATGCCACCTTTCATTTTACAGGGCACACCGGACGGCGTACCAGCAGGTAAAAGTCGAAGTAATTAAATAAATACAAAAAGAAGTAATTGAATAAATACAAAAATAATGGTTGGGGAATAAAAAAATAAGTTTTAATAATAATTTTTTTTTTGTTATAACATGAATTTCACTCTCTCTCTCTCTACCCATATATATATATATATATATATATATATATATATATTTTTTTTTTTTTAAGCATTTTTGAAGGTGCGCCGCTACTTCGCACTTTTTCTTTTTTAAGCATTTTTGAAGGTGCGCCGCTACTTCGCGGATTTTCAGTTTTCGCGGGTGGTCTCGGTCCCCATTAACCGCGATAACCGAGGGTTCACTGTATATATATATATCCATCCCATTTCAATACCGCTTCTCCTCACTAGGGTCGCGGGGGGTGCTGGAGCCTATCCCAGCTATCTTCGGGCAGTAGGCGGGGGACACCCTGAATTGGTTGCCAACCAATTGCAGGGCACACAGAGACGAACAACCATCCGCAGGCACACTCATACCTAGGGGCAATTTAGAGTGTTCAATCGACCTACCATGCCTGTTTTTGGAATGTGGGAGGAAACCGGAGCACCCGGAGGAAACCCACGCAGAACATGCAAACTCCATATATTTATTACCACACCCCTTTATGAAGCACAACATTTTTGGACCACGTTTTCCCTTGCCCAGACGCGGGTCACCGGGGCCCCCCTCTGGAGCCAGGCCTGGAGGTGGGGCTCGGCCGGGCACAGCCCGAAAAGGCAACGTGGGTCCCCCTTCCCATGGGCTCACCACTTGTGGGAGGGGCCAAAGGGGTTGTCTGCCATATGAGTCCTTGGCGCTCTGATCCCCGGCTACAGAAACTAGCTCTTGGGACATGGAAAGTCACCTCTCTGGCGGGGAAGGGGTCTGAGCTGGTGTGCGAGCCAGAGAAATTCCGACTAGACATAGTCGGGCTCACCTCCACACACAGCTTGGGCTCTGGTACCAGTCCTCTTGAGAGGGGTTGGACACTCTTCCACTCTGGAGTTGCCCAAGGTGAGAGGGGCGGAGCTGTCAACTGATCACCACCTGGTGCTGAGTTGGCTTTGATGGTGGGGGAAGATGCCGGTCCGACCCGGCAGACCCAAACATATCGTGAGGGTCTGCTGGGAATGCTTGGCAGAATACCCTGTCAGAAAGAATTTCAACTCCCACCTCCGGCAGAACTTTGCCCACGTACCGGGGGACGCAGGGGACATTGAGTCTGAGTGGACCATGTTTCGTGCCTCCATTGTTGAGGCAGCCGATCGAAGCTGTGGACGTAAGGTGGTCGGTGCCTGTCGTGGCGGCAACCCCCAAACCCGTTGGTGGATACCGGCGGTAAGGGATGCTGTCAGGCTCAAGAAAGAGTCCTATCGGGCCTTTTTGGCCTGTGGGACTCTGGCGGCAGCTGATAGATACCGACTGGCCAAGCTTCGGTGGTTGCCGAAGCAAAAACTCGGGCGTGGGAGGAGTTCGGTGAGGCCATGGAAAACGACTTCCAGACGGCTTCGAAGAAATTCTGGTCCACCATCCGACGTCTCAGGAGAGGGAAGCAGTGCACCATTAACACTATCTATAGTGGAGATGGGGTGCTGCTGACCTTGACTCGGGACGTCATGAGTCGGTGGGGAGAATACTTCGAAGACCTCCTCAATTCTCCCGACACGCCTTCCATTGAGGAAGCAGAGCCTGAAGTAACCGAGGTGGTTAACAAGCTCCTCGGTGGCAAGGCCCCGTGGGTGGATGAGATCCGCCCGGAGTTCCTAAAGGCTCTGGATGTTGTGGGGCTGTCATGGTTAACACGCCTGTACAACAACAAGCTTGTAACCGATATTTACTTGAATAATATTTTGAAATTGATGCAAAATCACAAAATATGAAGTATATTTAATTCAAAGACTGTTCAAATAGATTTCTTTGATTCTTGAATACGATATAATATATATATGTATATCTATATATATATATATATATATATATATATATAGAGAGAGAGAGAGAGAGAGAGAGAGAGAGAGAGATATGTATATATATAAATATATATATATATTTAGAGAGAGAGAGAGAGAGAGATATATATATATATATAGTGTGGCGGACATTAGGACCATGCCTCTCACCCAGCAGGCATCCCGTTTGGGGGCGTATTCATGTGAATGTTTGTTGGCGCGAATATGTGCATTATTCTGTTGTTGGCAGTCTTGGACGTGTTCACAGTCAGTCGTGTGTGCTCATTTCAACTGCCACATTGGTGACCCCGACGCTGAGTATGTTTCAAGTAGTAGATGAAGAGATGTCTTCCTCGGCCATGCCGCCCCAACTCCCTCATCTTGCAGCCGTCACCGCTACCATGAGGCTACCGGAGTTCTGGCAGAGCGATCCGGCTTTGTGGTTCCAGCATGTGGAAGCGCTTTTCCACCTTCGTGGAGTCACCTCCGATGACCCGAAGTACTACATGGTCGTGGCGTCCCTCGACCAACTGACTACACGTCGTGTTATGCAGCTATTGCGAGCACCTCCACATGGCGGGAAATACGACGCGCTCAAACAGCTTCTGCTGAGAAGGTTCTGTTTGTCGGACTCAGAGAGGGCAGACAGGCTCCTTTCCCTGCCTGGTTTGGGCGATGGCACGGCGGTGGATCTCATGGACAATATGCTGTCGCTATTGGGTTCGGATGAGGGCGGTTTTATTTTCCCGCACATTTTCCTGCGACAGCTACCATCTCCGGTGCGCGCGGTGTTGGCTAACTCCGCTTGTCTGGCGACCGGTGATTATCGAGGTTTGGCTGAGGAAGCGGATCGAGTTCTGCTGGCTACGAGACGGTTCGCTGTGCAAAGTGTGGCGGCCGATTCCCCCCTTGGGATGACATCAGACGTGGATCCGTCAACGGTGGCCGGAGTGGTCGTTCGAAAGCGTCGCGAGAAGGTTCTCTGCTTCTTCCATCAGCGGTTTGGCGCCAAGGCTTGGCGTTGTGTACTCCCCTGCACCTACGAGGCTCCGGGAAACTCCAACGCCGGCGTTCAGTAGTGGCTGTGGGCGCCGGCAAAGAGAGCGAGCTGCTTTTCATCACAGACTCGTCCTCTGGAAGACGTTTCCTGGTGGACTGCGGGTCGCAAGTCAGCCTGCTTACACCCTCCGCCGTTGACAAGGCGGGCGGCGTTTGTGGACCACCCCTGCGTGCGGCTAACGGCTCGCCCATCATCAGCTTTGGTTCCAGATTGGTGACTCTGTGCTTCCATGGGCGTGATTTCCAGTGGAACTTTCTTGTTGCCGCAATCACGGTTCCCATTATCGGCGCGGATTTTCTGGATGTACATGGACTGCTCGTTGATGTCGCAAACCGCCGTTTGATTGACGCTGTTTCTTTCGCTACTTTTCCGTGTGAGGCTGGGGGTCTCAGGCCATTAATGCATGCGAATTATTTGGCTTTGGGTGACATTTATCAGCGCTTGCTGACAGACTTTCCCTCGCTAACGATTCCAGCTTTTTCCACCGCATGCACTAAACACGGGTGGAGCATTTCATACCCACGGTCGACCCGCCAGTTTTTGCTCGCGTGCGTCGCCTTGACGCGGCCAAATTGGCGATAGCAAAAGGGGAGTTTGCTACAATGGAGCGTTTGGGGATTGTGAGGCGTTCTAACAGTCCGTGGGCCTCGCCCTTCCACATGGTGCCTAAAAGTGATGGTTCCTGGTGGCCTTGTGGTGATTTTCGTCGCCTTAACAATGTAACCACGCATGACCGTTACCCCATTCCACACATTCAAGACTTTTCCGCCCGTTTGGCGGGCACCACCATTTTTTCCACAGTGGACTTGGTCCGTGGTTACCACCAGGTGCCTGTGTAGGCGGAAGATGTACCCAAAACCGCGGTGATAACCCCGTTCGGGCTTTTTGAATTCCTGCGCATGCCTTTTGGACTGAAGGGGGCAGCACAGACTTTTCAAAGATTGATGGACTCTGTGTTGCGCAACCTCGACTTTGTGTTTGTATATCTCGACGATATTCTGGTGGCCAGTCCTTCACCAGAGGAACATCTGTCGCACTTAACAGAGGTTTTCAAGCGTCTTGATTCACATGGTCTGATCGTTAACCCAGCGAAATGTCAATTTGGTCTGGCTGAGATCGATTTCTTAGGCCACCGGATTTCAGCACAGGGCGCGGTCCCCTTGCCCGCCAAGGTGAAGGCGGTGGTGGATTTACCCCGCCCGGCCTCAGTTAAGGCGCTGCAGGAGTTTTTGGGCATGGTTAATTTTTATAACCGGTTCCTCCCGCGTGCGGCCCACCTCCTGCAGCCTCTTTACAATGCCTTGAAAAATAAGAAAGCTAATGATACTGTTGAGTGGTCTGCGCGGCGGGAACAGGCTTTTCGACAAACTAAGGACGACTGGCGAGTGTGACTCTCCTGGTCCACCCGATTGCGACAGCGCAAGTTGCCTTAACTACAGATGCTTCTGATATAGCTGTTGGGGCAGTGGTTGAGCAGCTCGTGGCAAATGTGTGGCAGCCTCTTGCGCTTTTCAGTCGTAAGCTGCGGGATAACGAACGCAAGTACAGTGTTTTTGACCGGGAGTTGTTGGCTTTGTACCTTGCAACGCGCCACTTTCGCTTCCTTCTTGAAGGATGCCGTTTCACGGCTTACGTGGATCATAAGCCACTTACGTTTGCGATGTCAAAGGTTACTGAACCATGGTCGGCCCGTCAGCAGCGGCACTTGGCGGCCATTTCCGAGTTTACGACAGACGTTCGGCACGTGGCCGGTAAGTGTAACCCTGTAGCTGATTGTTTATCGTGCGTGATCGTGTGTCCAGTCCAGCTCGGGGTTGATTTTTCGGAAATGGCCGCCGACCAGTCCGTTGATCCTGACATCCGCAACCTCAAGGCAGTGAGGAGGTGGTGTTGCGGGGCGGTGGCACTGCTCTCCTCTGTAATGTGTCCACAGGCCGCGCTCGTCCTGCTGTTCCGTTGGAATGGCGTCGCCGGATTTTTGATTCGATCCACTCCCTGTCACACCCTGGCGTCTGTGCATCGGTCAAGCTGGTTGGGGCCAAGTTTGTCTGGCCCGGGCTTCGTAAGGACGTCAGGATGTGGGCAGTGGCCTGTGTAGCATGTCAGCGTGCCAAAGTCCACCAACACAGCAGGTCGAGCCTTGAACCTTTTCCGATTCCGGCCAGGAGGTTCGACCATGTGCATGTGGACTTGGTAGGTCCCCTTCCCCCTTCGCAAGGTTTTACTCACCTACTCACTATGGTGGACCGGACGACTAGGTGGCCAGAGGCGGTTCCTCTGTCCTCCACAACCTCGGTGGATATAGCCCGTGCGTTTCTGTCGTCCTGGGTCGCGTGTTTTGGCACGCCGTCCGATATCACCTCGGATAGGGGCCCCCAGTTTGTATCCGAGCTCTGGTCAGCTTTGGCAGTATCCTTGGGTGTGCGTGTGCACCGCACTACTGCCTACCATCCGCAGGCTAACGGTTTGTGCGAACGTTTTCACCAGTCACTTAAAGCTGCGCTGCGAGCTGCGTTATCGGACGGTAACAGGGTCGACCGTCTGCCATGGATTTTGCTCGGCTTACGTTCAGCGCCGAAGGAAGATCTTAACGCCGCTCCTGCTGAGTTGGTGCTCGGTCAGCCGCTTCGCGTACCTGGTGAATTTCTGCCAGACGGTTCAGACGCTCCGCCCTTTTCCTTTTTGTCGGGGGGGGCCCCTGAGCCCTGCACCGGTTCACCACTGTGTTCCCAAGGTATTCGTGCAGTCCGCGCTTATGTCAGCCCGTTTTGTTTTTGTGCTCCTCGATGCCCACTGCTCGCCCTTGCAGCCACCGTATGACGGCCTGTTTAGGGTGCTGGAGCGCGGCGATAAGAGTTTTGTGTTTGATATGGGTGGGCGAAGGGAGTGCGTCTCGTTAGGTATGCTAAAACCAGCTCATTTGGTTGCAGGCAATGTGCTGTTGCCGGCCCACGTCCCTCGCCGCGGTCGCCCTCCAAAGTCCACGCCCTCACTTCCGCGCGACGGCATTGTGTGTCGTGCTCCCGCTCCTGTCTCGCCTGACCCCCCTGCCCACCGGGTTTCAACTGCACCGCTAAAGGATGGCCTGCGTAGTCGTTGTGGCAGGCCGATGAAGCCCCCTGTGAGGTTTTCGTTCTGAGCGACCTTCTGGGTGTTCGTGGGGTGGGGGGGGGGGGCGGGGCGTTGGTTGGGGGGTGGATGTGTGGCCGACATTAGGAGCATGCCTCTCACCCAGCAGGCATCCCGTTTGGGGGCGTATTCATGTGAATGTTTGTTGGCGCAAATTTGTGATTGTGCATTAGTCTGTTGTTGGCAGTCTTGGAATAAAGACGTGTTCACAGCCAGTCGTGTGTGCTCATTTCAACTGCCACAATATATATATATATATATATATATATATATATATATATATATATATATGTGTGTGTATATGTATTTATGTCATGATAAACTTTTCGGTCATTTTGCCCTAAATTGATTTTACTGGGATTTTTGTAATGTCTGCTTTCTGTAATGATTTAATATGTAAAGCACTTTGAATTCTTGACATGAAATGTGCCACACAAATAATGCCATGCCTTCTGCACACCTCTAATGTAGCATAATTAGACCATACGCAACTGCCAGTGGTTCATTGAAGTTTAGATTATTCGTGGGCAATGTTGGGGTAAATGCTTTGACAGCGAGGATTTTCCGTTTGAACCAGTCTGTGTGATCGGATTTGCTTTTCCAATAAATGGTGCACTTTCGTTTGTAAATCCATAAACTTGGTCAGAGTATTATCCAAGTTTGTGAAACGTGTACACACTTCATCCTCAGTTATCATCGTCACAATCCTGTTCTTTTATCCCATTAGATAGCCAAGCTTTGCTTTCCTCTTCACTATTAATGCAATGACATCCACTCTTTCATCTGCTATGTCATCAGCAATGTTGTTGGTAACGTCCTACAAAAGTTCCGCGTTACAGTAATATATTTACATTTTAGCAGTAACCAATGAATATAACAAGTTACTCCCTATTTTTTTTAATATTATTACAGGTACTGCGTCAGTCAACAGTGTAGATTTGACAGGAATTTAATCAACTCCTATATAAGAAACTGCAGCAGTCCTCCTCCCTTACTGGGTAAGCTACAAAAAGATGTCACCCTTACCGTCAGAGTTCTTTTATCTCCCTGCATACGTAATGCAGCACGAATTAGTGGACTGGACGTTAGAACTCTCTTTGTAGAGTTTCTTTTGTACTTAAACAATAATCAGCCTTCTTTTCTTAATGACTGAAAATTATTGTTTGTGATACCAATCACAGTCATGGTTTCATAAAATAAAATTTTACGAGATTTTAATGAATTTTGTGCCATCAATTTCAGAATGTAAAACAGTGGTCATTCTGATTGACAGTTCGCAATCAAAATGTAAATCGCGGTGCCGATGACATCACACTTTGGCACCTTCAATAGGAGAAACGACGTGAAAATAAAATAAATAAGTCTAATGCGTTCGTATTTCCACACATTTTTTTAAAATTACCTTGATCCTCTTGATTAATTAGAAATTATTAATTAATAAAAACGAAAAAATAAGGTCAGTTTTGACTATCAATATAGTATTTTTGCTTTTATTTCACATGCCCTTATGATCTATCCATCTTTCTTTTTTTGTCAGAATTATCAAGTACATGTCATCCATCACTATTTTTGTGCTTAAATTAATTTGCGTATGTTGATCATTTCATTTATGGTTTACAGTCTGGTATTATTGACTTACTGGACAAAATATCAGTTACAATAGTTGGATTAAAAATAAATCTTGTTGATACAAATATAGTAAAAAATGTAGTAATTTCCCAACATGGAGTCAAGCCATTTAATATTATAGTGAACCCACACTACATAGTTCATTATCTTAATCACGATTTAACTTTACTAGCTACAGTATGGTAGACAATTTGGGATTTTTCTGTCTAAGTGTCAAAATCATTATTATTTTTTTTAAAAGTATCTTAAAAGTAACTTAAACTTGCTTAACTGAGTTAGACAGTAATATTGTTAAGGAGCTAATTACCTTTACATGCAAGTAGCATGTAATATGTAATATTACATGTAATAATACATTTTGGAAGTAACTTACCCAACACTGTTCATGGATGTTTTTACCATGTGTGTTCATTGAGCAGACGCGGGTGTGTATAAGTCATTGATCAGTGCACATGTATTAGGACGACATCATGCTGGCATTTAAGGGGTGTACCACATTTATGTGTTTTTACTGCACTTGCATTGGCAGATATCTGATATGCTTGAGCTTTTTATCTGATGACCCTTGATTTCTTCACTTTACACCAGTGCTTCTCAATTATTTCCTGTCACACCCTCCCTACCAAGAAGAAAACAATTTGCGCCCCCCACCACCATTTTTTTTCACATTTCGTACTAATGTACATGTTCTTTGTATATTGATGTTAGATTGGCAATAAAATAGCCCTTAAAAAAATATCATTTTGAGAACGATTATTGCGAGGATCTCGAAACTCACCACTCTGTTGTGCAAATATTGATGAGATGATAAATATTTACTATACGTTTGTTTTAATTTATTTTTATTAACATGAGCAAACCAAACAGTTATTAATACGTACATAATATAGAAAAGACAAAAAGAGCCAGGGGGATTTTAAACAAAAATTCTGTATAAATAACATAAAGCAACAGTTTTAATATGTTTACTATACGTTTTTTTATGTTTACAATACGTTTGACGTTCGAACCTCTTCGTTGTGATGACGTCTGCCATTTCCGTGTTCCAGCCTGAGAGCGTCTGCTAAATTGCTAGCCGTCGTCTTATTTTATGTTTCGATACGTAATGGTTGCAATACAACATTTCTGTTCATAGTTGCTGGCACTCCGCCCAAACGCGGTTCGAGTCAGACTTCTGTCAAAAGTCGAGCATACATCGAAGCAATTCATTTTAGTGATTAGCGCGCTTAGCGACTCCTTTTTCACCTCCTCGTTTAGAACGCTACTTGTTTGCGAAGTCGTTTGTTTGCCATCACGTAGCTTGTTACTGGTGATGTGCGCGGATTTACATATAGTTCAAATAAAGACGTTCTGCTGCGGCGCAAGATAGCTTGGCGCAGAGCATTTGAGTTGCGGCGAAAGAAATCACTTCCGGGACAACGAGCGATGGGCGACGCTCTCAACATCGTCAAAGACAATACCCACCCAAACTCACACCTGTTCGACCTGATGCCCTCTGGCAGGCGCTACAGATGCATCAAATCGAGGACCAATAGACTGAGAAACAGTTTCTTTCCGAGAGCCATCTCCATTCTGAACTCTCACACACACACGAGAACACCCTTACCTTGCAGAACAGCATTGTGATGTGTTTTTATATACACTATTCAGTACTAAATTCAATTGCACTCTCTTATTTATTTATCTAATTTATATATTTGTCTGTATTATTGTTGTATTGCACTGGAGAGGGGAGCCCTCTAATCTCGTTGCACACTTGAGTACAATGACAATAAAGGGATTTCTAATTCTAATTCTAATTCTAAATCAGTACTGCGTGACAGGGCGACGCTTTTTTTTTTTTTAATCAGTACTGCGTGAACTAGGGGCACAATCAGCTTTGACGAGCTCAAACTCGCGTTGTCTGAGATTGCCTTTTTCGGTTCCAAAACGATGCTTCGTTCAGCCGTACAACGGCAGAAAAAAAAAAAGAATGATCCCTCGGGTCCCACGAGCATCAGCATCGCACGGGGGCGCGCCCCACTATTTGAGAATCACTGCTTTACACCAACATGATGCGTATCATAACCGCAACACAGTAAAATAAATGGGAAGTATGTAGTGTAAATGCAACAAATGGCAAAAAAAACAGCACTTCCATCATCATAATCAGGGAAAAAAAACTTGCTGGATATTCATTCTCAGTGTGACACTGAGACACAGATACACAAACGAATTGCGTGTGGTTCTATTAATGGCTGTGACTGGCTGTGTACCGACAACTAAACCTCTGTGAGTCAGGTGGACACCAGCTATGTCAGCACAAGGCTGGAGAGGAAAGTTGACTGAAGTCTGGACAGCCTAGCTAAGCCTAGCCCAGTTCATGTGTGCAGTACACTGGCAAATCTGTGCATTACATGTGCATTGAGTACAGAGAACACCAAACCATTCATAAATTTAGAGTCCACGTGCGTTCATCTCACCGGGTCTCGTCAGTGCGGACCCTGCGGTGCTTTTTGCCTCGCCGCCTTTGCTTCTTGGTTCCAGAGGAGGGGGTTGCACGTGCGATCCCAGCGGAGGCTGCTGGAGGCATACATTCATGGTCAGCAAAAAGCCACGGAAGCAAAATGGCTGCAACGTACATGACTTGTTTTAGTCAGGTGTCTTTGTCATGTTCAGAAAAATGTAAAGGACCTGCCCCTAATTTCAACTCAGCAAATATTATCCTAAGAGACACGCTCACGTATAAGCAGATATCTGCACGTCTCCACTGGACTCTAATAAAAGCTCACGTCAGTCAAATGACCATTTGAATTTGATGATGCACTGGAGTTGACTGCGAATATAATCATTTTATTTCAACGGAACATTTATTTTTGTGATGGTGAAGCCGGTTAGATTTAGCACTCAGCATGCTGACCAATACAGCGTATGACCATATTCCACGCTCGAGTGAAAGCACAACACTGACTTCGCAATACCGACACACCAAATGGAATTCATCATACTTTACCGATGAGCATTGTGGCTCCCGAACCCAAGTGGGTCAATGTGGACTGTCCCAGCTGACTGTAAGCATTTAACCTCGTTAGCCCAACAGACTCGTGAGACAGTCCAGCTTTTCAGATGGGTCCAAGCGGCACTAGGTCAAAACCGGGTCAGGATCTCAGCCGACCCGTGAGGTTCGTCGTTACACCAGCTGACGAACTCTGTCAGTAAGTCTGTCAGACGTTAGCCTTGGTAAATCGCGGCACGCCGGGGTGAAAACAGTGGCTTTCCCCACTGCCCGGTGAGCACCGGCTCAATGGCATATCTGTGGCAGAACCTATTGGGTTATTCTTGGTGTGTTACAGTCGACGCGAGCATTCACTGCCCAGAACAGCTGCTGGCGGTCAGACACCTGACACCCAGCGCAGGCGCATGCGCACTTTCCACGAAGCTGAGCGTACACATGCAAATAAAATGTTAAATAAATAGATAAAAATAATTAAAGTAAAAAAAGTAAAGAAAAATATATAATTTATATCTATCTATGTATCTTTAAATATATATATATATATATATATATATACAGCAATCCCTCATTTATCGCGGGGGATACATTCCAAAAATAACCCACGATAGGTGAAAAACACGAAGTAGTCAGCTTTATTTTATTTAATTTTTTTATTATTTTAAAATGCATTTTATATGATGCGTTCTTGTGGTTTCTCTATCCTATTGATCCATCTAGTGCTGCACGAATGAATCGACATAGAGGTTTGACGTTGTGCGATTATCTACTCGCAAGACAGTGAGGTTTTGTATTTTTTTCCTCGCTCCCCCAAACTTTGGCATTTGAGTGACAGATGAATTAGCCAACCAGAATTGCCGATGTTCGGGTCTTAATGGCGGTGGCCAATCAGTGTTGTTGGCTAACACGTTTTAGTCTGCACTCGGGTGCCTACAGTCAGCGCAGTCCGACAATAACACACTAGGCGTGCACATCAGTTTTTTTCTGTGATTGCCGTGTACCGAAGTGGATGTAATGGAAGTGACTTCAGCCACCATAGATGAGGAGAGGGAGATGCTCGTGCTATAGACGGGCGGTACGTCTATTATTTGGACGTATGGCAGATTTGACAAAAATGAACTGCATCAAAAAAACCATCAGATCCAGAGGCAACACGACCAACGTATTTCAAAGTTTAAAACAGCACCACCGATTTGAGTATGAAGCCTGTCAAACAGATTTGAAATAAACAGATGAAGGGGAGGCAATAACTAACGGTCATTCACGTGCCAAGCTAAGATCGCTAACAGTAGCATTCACATTATGAAAAAAAATTGGTATCGGAAAACTATCTCTGAAGTATTTGTGCGTACCGGCGACAAGCTCCCTCTCAAAGCATCTTTTCAGCACGAATGGCAATATTGTAACTTGTGATTGTGCATGTCTGACAAGCAATGGTGAAAATACTGCTTTTTCTAGCCCCCAAAAAATGACTATAATATAATCGGCGGAAGAGAGCGCCTTGTACTTTTCATCAAATGGCGACATTAGTGATTTGTATAATAATATTGATCAAATTCTTTGTCTGAAACTAAACTGACTCACAAGCATTGTGACAAGCTTGTGTGTGACATGTGGGTGTGTGCACGCATGCGTGAGGAAGAGTGCGGTGGCGGAGATGAGCGGATATGCTGCAGTGACAAGCAAGGAAATGAGAGACAAGTGTAAAGGAAAAGTTGAAGAGTGTATAAAATAAAGCAAAATCGAAGCAGAAACGGATAAAAGTGTGATGTATTGTAGTGTCTTTAAAAGACTTTGTCAGAATTCTATTCAGTTCTTGACTTTTATTTCTTATAGAAAACGGCTCTGTTGGCTGTAACCGATCAAACACCGGCAACTCGTGCCGTCATTTTTAACGGCTCACTCTCTCTCTCTCTCGCTCGCTCGCACACGCCTCCCGTCCTGTGAGTTGCGCGATGCATTCACAAAACCTGGACACAACACAACTCAGAGAAACACAAATGTCAACAGACAACCCAATTCGTTAACCTAACCCCCCCCCCCTTTCAAAGTCCCTCGCCTCCGAGGGGACAAAGTCTCCCAAATGCCCAGGAGGCCTGCGGTTTCTCCGGGGCCGCCCCTGACCCACGGCGAGGCCTGGGGGAGTAAAAGCAGGCCCAGTAATTAGACAAGGGGTTAAGGGCAGTCAGTCCATCCTGGGCAAGGTTGGTTTGGCTGCCCGAGTCTCCAAGGAACTCTGGGCATAATGCTGGTACAGCATCGAGGCCTCCGCCGATCTGTGGTCCTGGCTCTGAAGGAGCAGCAGTCCCAGGGTAGGGGGCGAGCCAATCACGATATAGGGCCACCTTCCTTCCTCTTGTCGGCAGCTGGACCCTATATACGACTTCCCCTCTTTCCAGGATCCTGCAAGGACCCACCCAGTCGCTGTCCAGCTTCGGACACCTGCCCTTCTTTCTCTGTTGACTGTACACCCAGACCAGTCCCCCTGCTATGAAGTGTCGTCCTTTGGTCCGCAAATCGTAGTACGTCTTTTGCTTTATGCAAGCACTCCTCAGCTGGGATCTGGCATACTAATGGGCGGATTCTAAGCAGTCCTGGAGTTTCCTGGCATATTCAGGTCCTGCAGGATCCACCGGAGAGTCCGGTGGTTTGCCCACCATTATTTCAGCTGGTAACCGGATCTCTCTACCAAGCATGAGAAGTGCGGGGGTGCAGGAGGTGGAGTCTTGCACCGCTGTCCGGTAGGCCATCAACACAAGTGTAACGTGGCGGTCCCAGTCTTTTTGGTGTCTGGCTGTTACAATTGCTAGCTGTTGAGACATTGTGCGATTAAATCTCTCCTCTAGTCCATCGCTCTGAGGATGAAGTGGCGTTCTGCGGGTCTTGTGTGAGCCCAGCTTATCACACATAGCTGCAAATAAACACGACTCAAAATTCCTGCCCTGATCTGACTGAATCACTTCAGCTGTCCCAAAGCTGTTGAATATTCCCCCCACAAGTGCATCGGCTATGGTTTCCGCTTCCTGGTCCGGCAAGCAGTAGGCCTCAGGCCACTTAGTAAAGTAGTCTATGGCGGCGAGGATGTAGCAGTTCCCTCTCTGTGCACGGAAATGGCCCAAGCACATTAATCCCCACCCTCTCCATGGGGGCCCCCACTGGACATTGCTGGAGTTGAGCAAAGGATCTGTTCGGGGGACCTTTCTTTGCGGTGCAACTATCACAACGGCAACAGTGGTCCTCTACATCTCGTCGATGTTGGCCCCAGTAAAATCCCTGTACTAGTCGGCGGAGTGTCTTCCCGACACCGAAGTGCCGTGATTCTGGACCTCCCTGCAATGCCCTAAGCATTCTCTCACGCAAGCATTCCGGCACCACCACTTGCCACTGTGTCTCCCCAGTGGTTGTGTAGAAAAGGCTGCTCAGAGACTGTGACACCGGCTCCTTTAAGGGGGCGGAGTTTAGTGCTCCAACTCACGTGCGTGGGCGTGCGTGCGTGTATATAAGAAGGAGGAAGAGGGGAGAATCGTGTCAGTCTGTCTATCGAGCTAAGTTTGAGTTGTAGTCCACATTTATCCTGCTTTGAGTTGTGCGTGAGACAAGTAAGTGACAGCATTAATAACACTGTTCGTTTGTCTGTACAATCAACGTTTCACTGCTAATTGGTAACATGCAATGTTCAATGTTTATTATTTTCCCTTTAGAACCACACGAATAGAGCATCAAGAAATGTGTACTTTGACTGCAACTTTATTAAAAGACGTGAAACACAAGACCATATCCTCATTATAGGAGTTCTAACCGGACTCTCAACAGCGATTTGCATACTCCTCCCAGCACTAGTCAATTACATATTTTTCAATGGTCCTTCGAGTGGGATGGCAAATCGCTGTTTGAAGATGCAGGACTCAGAATTAGCAGCACCTGGCGGCCAACCTAAACGATTGATTGGTGCCTTCCTATATGTCTTATTATGACTTGAGTGGGTCAGGTGCGCTGAGTAAATTCCGAAGACCAGCTGCTCCTACTAGAGCATTACCAGAGGAGCACGTAGCTACGGAGCGCTCAACTAGTAGATCCCCATCACCACCGGCTAGCCAAGGCTTTGACACGGGGAATTTGGGGGATGTTGAGCACGAGCAGGGGTCTCAGCACTTTATGTTGCAACCCACCAGGGGGCAGGATTTCAACCCACTCAGTGAGTTTAATGCCGCCCTTAAAGAGATGCGCCAAGAAAATGCTGAACTCCGCAAACAGTTTCAGAGCCTGATGACTGCCTTACAGTCCAATCCTCCTCCTCCTACCCTTCCACCTCCAGGCACATACCGCAGTGGGTTTGACGGAAGCAATCTACGCCCGACCAGAAGCCAACCGGACAATCCAGCCCACTCACAGCTACAAGATCAGGCACGCGGGTCGTCCGGAAACCTGATACAGGACTTCTCACAAGTCAAAGTTTCACAGCCACCCGCAGATCAAGGATATAGTCCATATTACGCTGCCACACCCCCGCAAAGTGCATCTTGTGCTGACATGTATGGCCAAAGGCATCCCGCTCACTCATTCAGAGCTAGTGACCCACAGTATGAAGATTCATATGGTGGCAGAGATTCAGCCTTCCCCCGAGTGCCCTACTCTCATGTTCCACAGAGAGAGACCACATACAGAGGACCAAAGCCCACCATTCCCAGCCTCACATCACCAGACCCCAGAGGGTTCGCACGTATGAAGTTAGCCTTAGAGAATTTATTACTGCATGACGCCACTGAGAGATACAAGTACCAGATTCTCACTGATCATCTTAAGTGTGAAGAAGCCTCACTCGTGGCTGACTCTTATTGTAATTCCAGGCTACCCTACACAGATACGATGCTGGCTCTGACCAAGATGTATGGACAGCCCCACAAGCCTGCTGTGCAACGGATCGCAGCGCTAATGGATGGTCCAAACATACGTAGTGGTGATGCTAAGAGCTTTCGTTTATTCGCTCTCAACGTGCGCTCACTAGTGGGCATGTTAGAACAGCTGGGTCAACAAGCTCAGGTTGAATTAACCTGTGGCTCTCATGTCTCGAGGCTCTTAAGTAAACTCCCCCACGACCTCAATGCCAGCTTTAAAAGATTCATCCATCCACTTAGAGTTTCCATTCCGACCCTTTTCGAATTTGCTGATTGGCTGGAATATGAGCTAGAAGTTCAGGAAGACGGCATTATGCCCCCCAAGAGAGACGAGTCGTTCAACAAGAGGCATGATAACAAGCGCGCTACTAAATCTTCAAGTAAGTCTGCTACTATCCTCCTGAACACTGAGAAAGCTTCGGGATCAAGCTGTGCAGCAGACCCACCTGCCTCTGGACAGTCAGCTGACAAGACAAATACGATGGAAAAGAGAAAGGCCTACTGTCCATATTGTGATAATGACAAGCACTTCCTAAACAGCTGCTCTAATTTTAAGGACTTGACTAGGGAACAAAAGGTGACGTGGATTAGAGTCAATAAGAAGTGCTGGCGATGTGGACGCAATCATCAAGCGGCAAAGTGCACGCTCAAAGCCCCCTGTAAGGACTGTGGCAGGAAACATCTGCTTGTGCTGCATGACGTGAATGAGAGAAGAAAGGAGGAGGAACAAGCACCGCATTCACCGCCAACAGGAAGCTGCCTCGTAAGCACAACCAACAGAGTCCTGTATGCAGACCGCCCAGTCTACAACCGGAAGGTGTTGCTGAAGATCAGTAAAGTCATCCTGAGGAACGGTGACAAATCCTTGGAGACATATGCAATTCTAGATGATGGCTCTGAGCGGACAATACTGCTCCAGCCTGCTGCCAAACAGTTGTGCCTTCAAGGAAGAAAGGAGGTGATGGCTCTCCGTACGATCCGACCAGGACTGGATCAGCTCTATGGAGCGTCAGTTTCGTTCACGATTTCGCCAGCTGACAGCCCTGACAAGATACATAGTATCCCGAATGCCTTCACAGCCGCTCAACTGAGTCTAGCAAAGCATTCTCATCCAGTTGCCGCACTTAAGCAGAAGTATAAACATCTGTCAGGTTTGCCTCTTCTGTCACTGAATAGGGTCCAGCCGATGCTGCTGATTGGTGCTGACAACACGCACCTCATCACACCTATAGAGCCAGTCAGATCAGGACCACCTGTTGGGCCAGCAGCTGTGAAGACACGCCTTGGATGGACTCTACAAGGGCCAACCCAAGCCATCAAGTCAAGCCCGAATGTAAGTCACTGCATTTTTACGTCAACCCCTTCATCCACAGAGCTCTTCTCATGCGTTGAGAAGTTATGGCAGATGGAGGTGCTTCCCTACCGCAGCGAGAAGCTAGCAGTTCGGTCAAGACAGGACCAGGAGGCAGTTAAATTACTTCAAGAACAAACGGTGAGAGTCGATATCAATGGCACCAAGCGTTATGCCACACCCCTTCTTCGAGTTAAGAACATGCCTCTCCTCAAAGCCAGCCCTGTGGCAGTACTGTCACTCCTGAGAGGCATAGAGAAGCGCTTATCCAATTCCCCAGAACAAGCCGCTGTTTACAAAGAGGAGATAAAGAAGCTTGTAGATGCTGGCTATGTCGTGAAGTTGACAGACTACGAAGTAGAGCACAGCCCAGAAGCGTGGTATATACCGCACCATAAAGTCCAACATAATGGGAAAAATCGGGTGGTGTACAACTGCTCATTCCATTACCAAGGTTACAACCTTAACCAACTTCTGCTACCAGGTCCCACTCTCGGTCCCTCCTTGCTAGCTGTTCTTTTACGCTTCAGGGAGCATGCCGTTGCCTTCAGCAGTGATATTCAGAGCATGTTTCATCAGGTAATGCTCCTGCCAGCAGATCGACCACTGCTGCAATTTTTATGGAGAGACATGCAGCGGGACCGCCCACCTGATGTGTATGAGTGGCAGGTGCTCCCATTTGGAACCACCTGCAGCCCCTGCTGTGCAACATTTGTGCTGCAGAAACATGTCACTGACCACAGCCAACCGGAAGAGGACGTACGTGATGTCATCCACAAGTCCTTCTACGTGGACAACTGTCTCCTTAGTCTCCCTTGTCCAATAGCAGCCAAGACTCTTGTAGACAAACTGCGCTGTCTTCTGGCTGAGGGCGGATTCGAGTTGAGGCAATGGGCAAGCAACTATCCCAGTGTCATCGAGCATCTTGCACCAGACATGAGGTCATCCAGTTGTGAGCTGTGGTTCAGCCAAAGTCAAGTCGACCTCCAGGAGCCCGCACTTGGACTCCAATGGAACTGTAAGTCTGACTCGCTCACATACAAACACAGACACATTGACTGCACAGTGACTACAATGAGAAATATCTATCGAGTTTTAGCCAGCCAATATGATCCCCTTGGCTACATTGTGCCTTATACCACTCGTGCTAAAGTCATTGTGCGCCACCTGTGGGAGAGGATAGAGAATGGGATGATCCACACCTTCCACAAGAGCTACTGGAGAGGTGGCATGAATGGGAAGCAGAATTAGTCCACTTGCCTGAGATAGCCCTGCCTAGGTGCTACACTAGCCCCAGTCTGGATCAACCTAACTGTGCAAGAGACATTCATGTATTTTGTGACGCCTCTGAGCTGGCATATGGATCATGGCTTATCTGAGGACAGAGAATGCAGAGGGGGAAGTTGAAATTGCATTCCTTGCAGCCCGATTACGTGTTGCACCCAAAAAGCAACAGTCTGTGCCACGTCTAGAGTTGTGTGCCGCCCTGACAGGTGCCCAGCTCTACAAAGTTATTAGTACTGAGTTAACCCTGCCCATACGCAGTTGCACCCTATGGTCAGACTCCGCTACTGTCTTAACCTGGTTGAACTCAGACTCGTGCAGATACAACGTCTTCGTGGGTACACGTGGGGCGGAGATACAAGAACTGACAGAAGCAGGTGCATGGAGATACGTGCCCTCACGAGACAACCCGGCAGATGACATAACCCGTGGCCTCACCCTCCAAGACATCAGCCGAGGCAGTAGATGGACCCATGGCCCTACGCTGCTAAAACAGACTCCTCGTGACTGGCCCAACCTACCTCCTCCACCTCACCACGTCCCCGAAGGTGAGCTGAAACATCATCTCGTGCTAACTCTGTCCAGTTCTAGTCTTCCAGATCCTCTTCAATACGAGACATGGGACAGTTTCATTGAGGCCACTGCCCGGCAGTTTCATGGGGCGGCCGACTCCAAGAAGCCCCTCACGGCTGATTCCTATGCTGCTGCTGAGCTGGAAGCCTTGCAACAATCTCAAAGAGAGTCATTCCCTGAGGATGTCACCCAGTTAAAGGTCAACAAACCCATTGCTAAATCAAGTCGATTTATCCCACTTGCACCTGAGTTTGATAAACAAACAGGTCTTATCAGAGTAGGAGGCCGTCTTCGCCGTCTCCCCCTCCTGACAGCGGATGAAGTGCACCCCATTGTTCTGGACCCTAAACATGCTCTGACCAGACTCATCATACAGGATTATGATGTAAAGCTATAGCATCCCGGGCCAGAACGAGTGTTTGCTGAAATCAGGAGGAAGTACTGGGTGCTACGTGGACGCGAAGCCGTACGCCGGCATCAGAGATCCTGTGTGAAGTGCAAGAAGTGGAAAGGACAACCAAATCCTCCACGGATGGCGGACCTCCCTCCGGCCAGACTGCGTCTCTTCAAACCTGCATTCTATTCCACCGGCGTAGACTGTTTTGGGCCATACACCATCAAGATTGGACGCAGGAACGGAAAGAAGTGGGGGATAATATTTAAATGTCTAACCACTAGAGCAGTCCACCTCGACCTGATCCCTAGTATTGACACAGATGCGTTCCTGATGGCCCTTAGACGCTTTATAGCCAGACGAGGGAAACCCCAAGAGATTCTCTGTGACCAGGGAACAAACTTCAGAGGAGGCGAACGAGAACTACAGGAAGCATTTCAAGAGCTTCATCCTGAGCTCCAGCAACAGCTTGCTGGCCAACAAATCAGGTTTGCCTTTAACCCTCTTGGTTCCCCACACTTTGGCGGATGCTGGGAGCGGGAAATTCGCTCATTGAAAACTGCCCTTCAAGTCACCATCGGAGCCCAGATAGTTACAGATGAGGTATTACGCACAGTACTAGTTGAGATTGAGGGGATGCTCAATTCAAAACCTCTGGGCTACACTTCATCTGAGATTGCGGACCCTGACCCCATTACCCCCAATTGTCTCCTCATGGGGCGGCGGGACGTCTCGCTGCCACAAGTTGTCTATGAGGACTCCGAGACACTTGGCCGAAGAAGATGGCGGCACAGTCAGGTGCTAGCAGACCATTTCTGGCAGCACTTCCTGCGACACTATCTGCCAGGACTTCAAGCCCGCCACAAGTGGCAAAATGAATCAGCTCATCTGCAAGTGGGAGATGTAGTTATGATTGTGGACAAGCAGCTGCCACGGGCATTCTGGCCTGTAGGGAAAGTCTCTCAGGTCTTTCCTGGACCAGACACTCGAATCAGATCAGCTGAAGTGACTGTGAAGGGAAGAACTTACGTCCGACCTGTGGCAAGACTCATCAGCCTACCTGCTCTGCCGAAGGACGATTAATCACCCTTTGTATCACCTTTTCTGTTGTTCATATTCACAGGTGAATATGGGGGCGGCTGTAGAAAAGGCTGCTCAGAGACTGTGACACGGGCTCCTTTATGGGGGCGGAGTTTAGTGCTCCAACTCACGTGCGTGGGCGTGCGTCCGTGTATATAAGAAGGAGGAAGAGGGGAGAATCGTGTCAGTCTGTCTATCGAGCTAAGTTTGAGTTGTAGTCCACATTTATCCTGCTTTGAGTTGTGCGTGAGACAAGTAAGTGACAGCATTAATAACACTGTTCGTTTGTCTGTACAATCCACGTTTCACTGCTAATTGGTAACATGCAATGTTCAATGTTTATTATTTTCCCTTTAGAACCACACGAATAGAGCATCAAGAAATGTGACTGCAACTTTATTAAAAGACGAGAAACACAAGACCATATCCTCATTATTGGAGTTCTAACCGGACTCTCAACAGCTACAGCATACTCCTCCCAGCACTAGTCAATTACATATTTTTCAGGTTGGTTCCTTCCATCCTCTTTGTAGCACTCCATCTTGCGGCAGTGAGGTGTCAAACATCGACCAAAGTCCCTTTGTGGCACATGAGCACATGCCAATCTCCTACCATGAAGGTCTGCGTTGTACGGCCACCTCAGCACGCACTGGACCGATGTCACTATCTTCCCCCTGTTTGTTCTCCCACACAACCGCAACTGGCCCTCCGGATCCTTGAAGGTCATCAACCACTGTAAGGCAGAGTGCTCAGTTCTGACTGTGAAATGAAGGCCCCGAGGTAATATTTGAAGTGTCGGACGGCACTGATCACAGAGAGTAACACAACAGCGGCGTTCAGAACGGTTAAATATCTTGCTGTGATATGCCACCACTCTCTCCCCTTCAGGCGTCACCTATGAAAGTACCGCGCCCGGCCCAACACTGCTGGCATCAGTGTCAAGAACAAAAGGGAGGGATAGGTCAGGTGGAGCCAGAACTAGGGCTTTTGTGAGTGCTCGCTGTAGTGAGCTGAATGCTGACTGGCACTCCTCAGTCCGCACAAAGTCCTGCCCCTTCTGCAGCAATCGGAATAAGGGTGCACCAATGCACGAAAACCCTTTCACAAAACGTCAGTAATATGAAGACAGTCCAAGAAAACTCTTCAGTTCCCGCACAGAGGTGGGGGTTGGCCAGTCCTTGACAGCTTGGACTTCATCCTCCATTGTGCTGACACCATCCCGCCCCAGTCTATGCCCCAGGAACGCGACCTCCCGTCTCATGAAATGGCACTTCTGCGGGTGCAATTTCAATGCCGCTGTCGCCACCCTCTCCAAAACTTTCCTGAGAGAACTGGAAGCTGCACCAAATGATGCACCATGAACAAGGAGGTCGTCCAAGTACACCACACACTCTTGGTGTGGAATACCAGTGAGCATCTTGTCCATTAATCTCTCAAACGTGGCAGGGGCATTACAAAGACCAAATGAAAGGACTTTGAACTGCCACAAACCCCCATTAGCGATGAATGCTGTCTTTGGTTTGGCGTCTGGGGCAAGAGGAACCTGCCAGTATCCACTGTGGAGGTCCAGCGAGGAGAACCATGACGACCCCGCCACGATGTCCAGGGCCTCATCGATGCGCGGGAGGGGTAGGGATCATTTCTCGTCACCTTGTTGAGGGGCCTGAAGTCCACACAAAACCGGAGGTCAGGCTGTGCCTTTTTTGGGACAATTACAACGGGAGAACCCCAAGAGCTAGTGGAAGGCTCGATGAGACCCGCCTTTCGCATCACCAGAAGGGCCTTGTCTGCTGCTGCCTGCTTGGCTAGGGGGACACGGCCTAATGGGCCGCGCTGCTCCCGTATCAATGTGGTGCTCTTTGAGATCTGTGCGGCCCACATCTTCCTCTAACAATGAAAAACAGTCTTTAAACTCAAGTCAGAGCTGCCACAAAAGATCCTGTTCGTCAGAAGTCAGTCCATCACAGTTTTTCAACCAAACTTCCTTCACCGCCAAATTCTTCTCCCCATTGTCCATCTGTGTGCTGGCTAAACGGGGATGCCGCGGTGGTAGGCATGGAATTTGGTGAAGACGGTCCATCAGGCAAGACGGGGCAGGCTGTGCTGTTGGTTGTCACAGTGGGCAGCACCGTAATGGAATGGGTTGAGGAATAGCCCTGCAGTGACGGTCGCTTAACCATCTGGACAATGTGACCATCTGGAAAAGTAAGCGTTCCCCTTTTTGTGTCAATTATACAGCCCAGCGTTTTCAGGATATCTAACCCCAGTATATGTCTTTGAGGTCTGCAACCCACACTGGGCACCAAACCCTCTCCTTTCCCAGTCCCAGAGTTACCAATGCCTCCCCCACCATCGGTGCCCGCTCACCAGTAACAGTCTGCAATTTCTTTCCCCACAACATCAGGCCTCACCAGAGTCGCAGACGAACCCATGTCCACAAGTGCACAACAGTTCACCCCCTCTACAGTCAACAGAGTGTACTAGCAGTCCTCCACCCAAGTCCGACCCACCACTATCACTTGTTCTAATTGTCCATCAACACGACCCACTGGGCATGATGTCCCCCCCGTCTTTGAGTAGTGCTGTTGTGTCACTCGTATCATGTCGGGGCACCATCCTGGGAATCCGCATTACCCCGATCATGCGGTCCCCATCTCTTTTCCCTGGTTTGGCGTTGCCTTAGGGCACTCCCGGACCAAGTGGACTGGTTGACCACAGCCCTAGCAGATCCTCTGCCGAGGCCTGAACCACCGTCCTCCTCGAAGCGAGGCTGCCCGAACCAGCTGAGTCAGCTCCTCTGCCCAGGCGGGTGCAACATTGCTCCGTTTGCAGTCCTCATTCTCAGCGAATCATCCACAATGGTCACCGGGACGAAACACACAGCATCTCCCTCTCTGACGCAAGCTCCACAGCTTCCAAAAGGGACTTGGGGTGAGCCAGCACTGTCTGTACACGCAGTTCGCCTGGTGGAAGTGCCTGCAGGAAATGGTTGCGGGCCCATTCACCTTGAATGAATGCAGGCATACGGTCATAGGTGCGGTGAACCAACCTTTCAAAGTCGTTGGCAAGGTCCCTGACAGACTCACCAGGACGCCTTTGTCGGCTGCACAATTCCGAGCGGAGCAGACTGGCTGTAGTGCAAATTCCAAATTTTTTTTTTAACTTCTGACACCAGTGTAGCGTCCTCTTCCGGTTCCGGCGCCGCGCGAGTGGCTGCCTGTTTACAGCAGCGTGGCTCACTATTGAGCCTTTTTCGTGTGTTTTTTCCCTTTACCCTTTTTTATTTTATTTTTACCTCACCTCAGCAATGGACATCCAACTTGCGGTGGTTTTACTACTGTTGGGGGCTGTTTTTTGCGCGATCGTGTCCGGAGACGAAACTCGGAGCTACGGATCGATCGTGTACACAAGAGATCAGCTGTTAGCACTCCGTGCTAACCCCGCGTGGGCTCCCGGAGCGAGACCCGATATTCCCCGCGAGCTGAGGAGGAAGAGACGGGGATGTCGTGCGGGGGCTAAACGCCAGGCAAGGAGGAGACGATATCACCCCGTCCTCCCGTCCGTTATTATGGGGAATGTTCGATCCCTCTCCAACAAAATGGACGAGCTAACAGCGCTAACCCGGCACGAGAGGATTGTCCGGGAGGCTAGCTTGCTGGTGTTCACGGAGTCGTGGCTAACAGAGCTAACGCCGGACGCCGTCGTGGACAGGACACTGGAGAGCGGTAAGAGAAAAGGGGGAGGGCTGGCTGTGTTTGTTAATGATAGATGGTGTAACCCTGGGCACATAACTGTTAAGGATCAACTTTGCAGTCGGGACATTGAGATGATAGCTGTTAGCATGCGTCCGGTCTATTTACCGCGAGAGTTCAGTCATGTGATCGCGGTGGCGGCGTACGTGCCTCCCTCTGCTAACGGTGAGACAGCCTGTGATGTACTGAATGCAGCTGTGAGCAGGCTACAAACACAGCACCCAAATGCCTTGTTCCTTATCTCTGGTGACTTCAATCATGCTTCTCCTTCCTCCTCTCTGCCTTCATTCACACAATATGTAACATGCCAAACCAGAGACAATAAAATATTGGACCTCTTCTATGCCAACACCAAGGAGGCGTACACGTCACTGCCCCTCCCCCCGCTGGGCAAAGCTGACCACAACTTGGTTGCTCTCCTGCCTGTGTACAAACCTCTCGTCCGCAGGCAGCCAGCTGTGACACGCACAGTTCAGCGATGGTCCGGAGAAGCCGAGGAGGCCTTGAAGGACTGTTTCAACACAACTGTGTGGGAGGTATTCAGCGAAGCTCACGGTGAGGACATTAATGGTCTAACAGACACAGTTACAGACTATATTAACTTCTGCATGGAGAACACCATTCCCACCAGGACTGTAAGATGTTTCTCCAACAACAAACCCTGGATCACACCGGACATTAAAGCTCTCCTGAAGGAGAAAAAGAGGGCTTTTGTTTCAGGCGACAAGGACGAGCTGAAGAGAGTGCAGCGTCAGCTGAGAAGGAGGATCCGAGAGGGGGAAAAGTCCTACAGGATGCGGATGGAAGAACAACTGCAGCGGAACAATGCCAGGGATGTCTGGAGGGGCCTGAAGACCATCTCAGGCCACGGACAAGCAGGTAAGACCCAGAAGGGGGGGGGGCTTCAGTGGGCAAATGAGTTGAACCTATTTTTCAATAGGTTTGATCAAATGTCTGACCCCGCTCAGGCTTCCCTGATGCAGCCCCCACCCACCCCTCCTGCCACTGCGAACAAGACCCTCTCTCCCCCTCTCTCGCCCCTCTCTCTCTCCACAGGCTCCAGTTCCCAGCCTCATCAGACAACCACCACTTCCTCCTGCTCAGCCTTGTTCCTCACAACATCTCAGGTGAAGAACCAGCTGAGGAAGATGAAGGCGAGGAAGGCGGCAGGCCCAGATGGGATCAGCTCCCAGCTCCTCAAATCCTGCGCAGACCAGCTGTGTGGAATCGTCCAGCACATGTTCAACCTGAGCTTGAAGCTGGGCAGAGTCCCCCAGCTGTGGAAAACATCCTGCCTGGTTCCGGTTCCAAAGACACCCCATCCGAAGGAGCTCAACAACTTCAGACCAGTGGCGCTGACGTCTCATCTGATGAAGACCCTGGAGAGACTGGTCCTCGTCCATCTGCGCCCCCTGGTCAGCTCCTCAATGGACCCACTCCAGTTTGCATACCAGCCTGGCATCAGTGTGGATGATGCCATCATCTACCTGCTCCACACTTCACTCTTCCACCTGGAGAAGGCGAGGGGCACGGTGAGGATCATGTTCTTTGATTTCTCAAGTGCTTTCAACACCATCCAGCCCGCCTTATTGGGAGACAAGCTGGAGCAGGCGGGAGTGGCCCACCACCTCATCACATGGATTCACAACTACCTCACAAACCGGCCACAGTACGTGAGAACACAGGACTGTGTGTCTGACGTGCTCCTCTGCAGCACGGGAGCGCCGCAGGGAACTGTGCTGGCTCCCTTCCTGTTCACCCTCTACACCTCGGACTACAAATACAATTCCACAACCTGTCACCTGCAGAAGTTCTCTGATGACTCTGCGATTGTCGGCCTCATCACTGACGATGACGATCGGGAGTACAGAGGGGTTACGCAGGGGTTCGTGGACTGGTGTCAGCAGAACCGCCTCCAAATCAACGCTGGGAAATCCAAAGAGCTGGTGGTGGATTTCCGCAAGCGTCTGCACTCTCCACCTGCACCAGTGAATATCCAGGGAACAGACGTTGAGAGGGTCTCAACTTACAAGTACCTGGGTTTTCATCTGAACAATAAACTGGACTGGAGCGACAACACAGACGCTCTCTATAGGAAGGGTCAGAGCAGACTCTTCCTACTCAGGCGGCTGAGGTCCTTTGGCGTTCGGGGAACACTCCTCAGGAACTTCTATGACTCGGTGGTTTCATCAGTCATCTTCTATGGAGTGGTCTCCTGGGCAGGAGGCATCTCGGGCCGAGACAAAAAGAGACTGGACAAACTGGTGAGGAGGGCCAGCTCTGTCCTGGGCTGCTCCCTGGACTCTGTGGACTCAGTGGGGGGCAGAAGGATGACGGCAAAACTGTCATCAATGCTGGACAAACCAGCCCACCCATTCAATGACACTCTGAGAACACTTTACAGCTCCTTCAGTGACAGACTTTTACACCCTCGCTGTACCAAAGAGAGATTTCGCCGCTCCTTCCTGCCAACTGCTGTCAGACTTTTTAACAAGAACATTGGGTCAGGCCTACAAACGGGAGGGCATTAGTGCAATTGTGCAGTCCTAGGATGCAATATTAACTACTACTGTACTTTCAGCCAAGGGTGTACTTAAATATTGACCAATGATGTATTTTGTTTACCATTACAGTATTCTTATTACAATACTTCTATCACTGTAGGATTTCTACCACTGCAGGATGTTCACTATTACAGTACTTTTATCATTGCAGTACTTTTATCATTGCAGTATTTTTCTATCATTGCGGTACTTTTACTATTACAGTACTTTTACCATTGCAGTACTTTTACCATTGCAGTACTTTCATCATTGCAGTATTTTTCTATCGTTGCAGTACTTTTACTATTACAGTACTTTTACCATTGCAGTATTTTCTATCATGCAGTACTTTTCTATCATTTCAGTACTCTTACCATTACAGTACTTTTATCATTGCAATATTTTTATGATTGCAGTATTTTCAATCATTCAGTAGTTTTTATCATTACAGCGTTTCCCCCTCCGTATAATGGACAAACATTAGGAGTGTTTCCTTACACTTAGATACGTTTATACTGTGTATATTTGCATGCTTTTTCTGAATGTCTGCTGCTAATGTTATACATTAACGGCTACATTACGCCGCCGACTCTGTGTGATCTATATCTTTGCTGCTGTAACACCTCAAATTTCCCCATTGTGGGACTAATAAAGGACATCTTATCTTATCTTATCTTATCTTAAAAGACCATGTCAGAATTGTATTCAGTTCTCCACTTTTATTTCTTACAGAAAACGGCTCTGTTGGCCATAACAAACATTGGCAACTTGCGTCGTCATTTTTAACGGATCACTCTCTCTCTCTCTCTCTCGCACACACCTCCCGTCCAGTGAGTTGTGCGATGCATTCACAAAACTCGGACACAACACAACTCAGAGAAACACAAATGTCAACAGACAACAGACAACCCAATTCGTTACAGTATTGTGAGATATGACCACTGTCCGTGATTGTTTATGTCCATCTCGCTTGCCGTACTGAGCGCCAGCGAGTCACAGAAGTGCACAATAAAGACAGACAGTGCTACAGCCTTCACTTGACTGACATACTGCTTGGCTCTTGTCATTAATACTCCTTAATACGTATTTTACAAACAGTAGCATTTTAATGCATTTTAACGTGTAACATAAAAAAAAAAACGCAAATCAAATTCTAATCGCAATATAGGTCTGAATAATCGCAATTATGTTTGTTTTTTTTTCAAAATCGTGCAGTCTTAGATCCATCTATCTATCCATCCATACATCCATCTATCTCTCATATCTATCTCATATCTCTCTTATCTATTTCAGATCTATCTATCTGTCTATTGCATATCTATCTCTCTAGCTCATTTCTCTCTCTCATATTTCTCTCTATCTATCATACACTATGAGTCAAAACATATGTCGGAATGGATCACACATTAAGACACAACAGCTGCCTGTAATTTTATCCAAGGCCAGCAGGTGGTTTCGTATGTGCATGAATCAAGAAATGAACCATTACCCGAACCACTTGCCTGAAATGGTTCGAACACAAATGGACAGAAGTTAACGCGGAGAAAAGTTCACTGGTCGCTGGTATGAGCCAAAGTACCATGGTTGGAACGGGATAATCTGGCGCCTGATTCTTGGCTGCACTGACCTTTTATCCTGATGAGCTGCAGGTGCGCAGGGGCGGCACCTGAAACTGCAGGGTAGTGACCATGAGGGGAAAGAGGAAGCCGCCCAAGCCCTGAAAGGGAAACCGGAGACTCCACAAACAGGTCAAAAACACAGGACACAACACCAACCTGCCAAGGCTGAAGTTCTGCATTAGTATTTCATTTTCTCAAATGAAGGCACGTCAGTCTAAAAAAATAAAACCTAAATAAAAAAAAATACAAGTATTTATCTACATTAGTTCAAGGATTTTCTGTAATTATTGAGCTACACTAGTATTAAGGTTATAAGCCGCTATAACTAAAAGAACATTTGGGATGTTGTGGCGTCCTACTTAAAATATGCCACGGCAGGCTAAGACGAGGGGAGTTGAAATGTTGATGACGCGCTCTTGACTGTTCATTTATAGAAGTTGCATCCATAGTGTAGAAAAATGTCCGGCACTTACTTAATTTTGCCATTCAAGGTACCTCTTTTGGACAGATCAGCGCTTTCCACAACATGTGGACGTTGACGTTCATTCTGTTTCACATGTGTGCTCACAGTTACGTTTCATGTTGCTTTTCCACATTTTTTTTTCATGATGATTTTCACGGTCCGCAAAATGTTTCTTCTGCACCCCTAACCCACCACAAGATCAAACCCAAAACAATAACTATTACATATAGGTGAGTGCACTTACTAATAAGAAGACCATTCCCCCGTGACACTACCAATCACTGTGAAAGTGGAGCGTGCGCACGCTTGGCTCGTGCACAACACACAAGCGTCCCAAAAAGGAGGAAACCACCCATAAACACTATATGGCTCCCACATGGGACGTTACACGTGCTGCTGGACCGAATAATTACTGCTGTGTCATCAAAAAGTATAAACAAATGTTGATGAAGTCTTCTAGAGCTTACTTAAATAAAAACAAAATAAAAACAAAGATGGTAAACTTACAATGGTGATGTCCTAGGGAGCATCCAGGGCTTGGTAAAGAGTACAATGGGGGGGGGGGGGGATCTTATCATACAGGCAAAAAATAAAATTTATAATCAACCTACCACCAGCATAAAGATGCCACAATCAAGTCCATTTGATTGCCCTGGTTAACACTGAGACATAACAAGAGATGTGAGAGGGTTAGGTCTTGTTACACATTATCTTTAAACATATATGCATCGTATTAACTATATGTCCAAACCAGTGCTTTTATTCCAACGTCGTGGATTTTCTGGCAGAGGCTTCTAAATTTCAAAAGAATACAAAATTAAGATCTTCATATGGATGAATTGTAAAAACATTTTCTGTCCATGCATCCCACCACACCACCAGTGCTTGCAAACCACACACTCAATAAAGGAATATAAGAGTTTGAGCTTAACATAGTTCATTAGATGTTGCTGCATCCTGTGTATGAAATTGTGAGACTGTAAAGTGCTGAGCGTGTGACTGGTGGAGCGGAACAGGGTATGTGGTGCAAGAATGGAATGTTTTCGGACAGACGGTGATAACCGCAAGGAGGGGGCGGAGACGAGATAACTCAAGCCACAACCAGGAGGAGCCACCACGTGATTCTTCAGGGGAAGAAAGACCAATAAGAGCAAGCTAAAGTTAACTGCAGGATACACATAGCCAATAGAATCATGCCAGGATGTCTTTGTTGCTGTGCCATTTGCATATTGTATAGTATGAATCGTTACTGGGCAACTCGGATGTAGAGTACGTCTGCTGGTGGCAAGAGAGGCGTACAGAGTTGTATTGAGAGGGACCCGAGACCCAGGTGCACATGTAATCAATAATCTGTGTGTTAGGAATAAATCCACTCGTGCGTGAAAATGCCGGCTTCCTGATACCTTTCTATTGCAGAACGAGCGCGCATATTGTTGGATGAGTGAGAGTTGGGTAAGGTCACAAATTGGAGTCAGATTGCTAATTTGAGTTTGCGTTGATTTAAAATTAAGTTAAAATTAAATTCCAACAATACACACACACACACACAAAAAAAACACACAGTAGACATTCAACTGAATTTTTAATTTTTTATGGTGGTTTAATCCCAAATCAGTTCTGCAAATAACATGGGCTGGTAAATAAAAAGGAAGGCATGGAAGAAACGACTTGATTAGGTTCTATTTCATGCTTGGGTTGAGACATGGCGAGATTTTAGTTATTACCAGAGCTTGGCAGTCTGTCCCAGGGGCAGAACGGTCTGGCCCTCTGACCCAGCCGGACACCATTTTTAGGGGCAGACATGGGGGGTAACAAATTTTAAAAAAGGGTTCGATTAACAAAGGTCGGAGGTTGATTTTAGTCTGGCCCAAGAATCGGCCCTTGCGCGTGTTTTGAACCTACTCCCGAAATGGGAAAACGACAATAATTGCCTCTATTTGCGTAAAAACCGCCTCTACCAACTGTTTGTATATGAAGACACGTGAGACTGCAGTGTATGTTCAAGCGTGTCTGTGTTTCCTTATTCTGACATCACATATGGAACGGGGTCAGGGGCAGACAATTTTTATGAATAAGGCCGGAGGGTCGAGGCCGGAACAATACAGAGGTCGCGGCCGGAGGGTGGGGGACTGACCGGCAAAAAAGGGTTAAGTGCCCAGCTCTGGATTAAGAACAGTGAATAGTTTTGTAATAGGTATGCATACTCTCAGATGGAATTTAAAGTGTATGAGACTGTACAGGAAGAAGAATCGGTTAGACCTGCTGGAGGTCGTGTAATTTGCCATGGATCAACTAGAGCAGTGTTTTTCAACCACTGTGCCGCGGCACACCAGTGGGAGATATTGTCAGGTGTGTTGTGGGAAATTATCCAATTTGTGTGCCTGTGCAGTCTAGCGCCTGGCAGAGTAAGTAGTAAAATGTAGTACACTTCCATAGCAGTAGGCGGCAGCAGCAGTTAGCGAATTGCCTTGTGCTTGGAGACAAGCGAATTAGCGACGCGCGGATGCAGCGAGAAGTGGATAGCAGAATAAAAAAAGTGGATAACAGAACGACGGTGAAAGTGATGAAGTGATGAAAAATGCTGACTCTGAACTGGACCCTTGACAAAATCTGGACCTAGATGAAGGCCCTAGTATGAGTGGGGGTAAAAAAAAAGCAAAGACGACCTGCAAAGTTTCTGCCGCGAGGCAATACAGCGAAAGCTATCTTTCATTTGGATTTATTTTTACTGGAGATGCGACGACACCGACTCCGTTGTGCTTGGTATGTGGTGAAAAGCTCTCCAACGGTGCTATGGTCCCAAGTAAGCTTAAACGCCATCTCCAAACAAAACACCCTTTCCTTCAAAACAAAAATGTGGAATATTTTGTTCACCTGCGTGAACACACGGAGAAACAAGCAACTTTCATGAGAAAAACCGCAAAGGTAAGTGAGAGAGCCTTTAAAGCTAGCTACCACGTCGCTGAACTTGTGGCTAAATCCAAAAAGTCTCACATTGTGGCAGAGGAATTAATACTTCCCGCCTGCAAAGCCATTGTAAATGAGCTGCTCGGACTAAAGAAATAGCCATAAGTCCCGTTCTCAGATAGCACAATTTCCAGACGTATTAATGACATGTCTGCAGACATAGAAAGTGTGGTTTTGGACAAGATCCGTATCAGTAATAAATTTGCGTTGCAAATTGATGAGTCTACTAATATAAGTGGACACGCTCAACTGTTGTGCGTTTTGTAGATGGAGCCACAATCAGAGAAAACTTTCTATTTTTAAGGCTTTGCCAGAAAGAACAACACAACTTTTTGGGTCACATCAGAATATCTGGAAAATGGAGGACTTAAGTGGGAAAACTGCACGAGCGTCTGCACTGACGGAACTGCAGCCATGGTCGGGTAAGCAGAGTGAAGGAAAAAAACCCAGAGGTGATCATTACGCACTGTTTCTTACACCGCGAAGCCCTCGTAGCCAAAACTTAACCAGCAGACCTTGTTCCTGTGTTAGATGATGTTGGGCGCATGGTAAACTTTGTGAAGTCACGACCTGTGAAAAGTCGCATATTTGCGGCTTTGTGTGAGGAAATGGGAGCGGAGCATAAAGCCTTGCTGTTTCATACGGAGGTCTGATGGTTGTCCCGCGCCAAAGTGCTGGCCCGTGTGTATGAGCTGCGAGAGGAACTCAAAGTGTTTCTGACACATGAGGGGTCCGATTACACAAAGCTGATTGCAGGTGATGAGTGGTGTGCAAGGCTGGCATACCTGGCAGATATTTTTCATCATCGGAATGAACTGAACAAACGAATGCAAGGCCGAATGAAAACCTGTGTACCAGTACAGATAAAATTAATGGATTCCGTTCAAAGATGCAACTCTGGCAGCAACATGTGGAAAGTGGCATTCTTGAAATGTTCCCACTCACCAATAAATGGCAAGATATTAACACTGCTGCACTGTGTAATATAATAGTTAAACATTTGAAAACTCCTGAGGAGAAGATGCCATTCTATTTCTCTTCAGCCTCCACAGAGTGCTTTGACTGGGTTAGGGACCCATTCAGCTCAGCATCAGCTGTAGGAAAGGACATGATTTTACATGAGCAGGAAGAACTAACTGAACTGAGACAGGCCCGTGCACTCAAGCTACGCTTTGCTGATCTACCTTTGGACAGTTTTTAGTTGGCAGCTGCCAAGGAGTTCCCCATGCTGGCCACCAAAGCTATTATGTGTGAGGTGAGCTTTTCAAGCCTGACTGCTATAAAAACTAAAAACAGAGAAAGATTGAGAGCTGTGGAGGACGAGCTTCGTGTGTGTCTTTCATCGATTCCTGCCAATATATCAGCTCTGTGTTCATCCAAACAAGCCCAGGTTTCACACTGAGTCATTATAAATGTGAAAGATTACAAGATAGTTTATTCTTTGTTTATTTGATTCATATTCAAGACCTTTATAGGTCATTCTTCAATGTTAAAAAACACTTATCTTGTTATAAAAGCTTTTTTTTTTTTACATTTTCAGCTGGTGGTGTGCCGCGGGATTTTTCAATGAAAAAAATGTGCCTTGGCTCAAAAAAGGTTGAAAAACACTGAACTAGAGGGACATGGAAGGCTTCGTGGCTACAAGCTACATCACCTCCACTGCATTCAATCTGGCTATGTTGTGACCCAGAGTACCGTGATGCAACTGTTGAAGTTTTTAGACTCCCGTCGTGTCGAGCAAAGGCGGAGAAATCGCTTGTACCGACACGTGTACATTAACCCTTTAGCCTACTTTTATGTGGCATATTGACTCTTATGACATGCTAAAGCCTTTCCGTATCTGCATCAATGGAGCGATTGATGGATTTTCCAAGATCTTGGTTTGGCTTTATGCTTATTCAGCAAACAGCTCCCCAAGGATCATTGCTGGTTATTTTATAGCAGAAGTTGAGAGGAGGATGGTGACACCTGCGTGAATTTGTGCAGATTTGGGGACGGAAAATGTCACCATGCTAGAGATGCAGAGGTTCCTACACTGTACTATGGATTGTCATGTCAGTAACTGCTTCAGTTTGGGGTCCAGTAATCACAATCAGCGGATTGAAAGCTGGTGGGCCTTTTTGAGAAGGCATCATGTGTAATTCAATGACAGCTTTTGGGAACCTTCTTGCTTCAGCTTGTAATGTTTACTTGCCTGAACGTCATAGAGATATCATATTATGTAAATAAGTCTAAAAATTCTGTCATAACATGATCCCGTGTGTGTCCGTTTTCATCTTTTTGTTTCTTTCTGTCACAGGGGAATCACCCCAAATGTGGTGGAGTGACCCACGCCATGACAAGTAGGAAATTAGAGACAATAGACACGGACACCAAGTGGCAAGCGTCTGGCCAGGAGAGATGGAACCTCAGTGATCAGGTCGGATCTCTGAAGCTTCCTTCACTCCCCGGCCCTTTTATTGAGAATCACAGGTTATATCACAATGTTACTATCAATACAGAAATCAATACAAGTTTACACAACGGTATCAAAGGTATGTTTATTCTCAAGGGTATGTGTATTCTGGTCACAGCTGTTTTTTTATCCTGCCCACATCCGCACCCCTTTCATGTTTATTTAGAGTGGAGTTTGTTCGGTTGGCTTGACCTGGGTGCAGGTGGCTATGTTCTGTTCCCAGAATTGTTAGTTAATGTGTGAACCAAGATTAGTCACAAAACTTATACCATATAGTTAATGTTGTGCAGTGTGATATTAAACCTATCTCTACATTACATTTAACATAATTGTTCCTATAATATTCTTGTCACTTTCTTAACTACTAAGTGTTGGAATTTGTTGCCCAAAAAAATGCTAATTAAATCCTTAACTAAATGTACCCAATTGCGTGTTTGTTTTTATATTCAAGAAATTAGATGTCAAATAAAGACTCAACAACTGATCCAAGTTTTGTTCCGATAATTTCTTCAATTCTGTGGAATTCAGGAAAATACTACAGATATCTGGGCGGCTTTTCTTATCCTAACGAGGACCTGCACCAGAACGAGTGCAGTTGGAAAAAAATTGCGCTTTCTTCAAGGCTGTCCACACATTTTATAAGATTAAACGAAAAAAGTGCTAGCAGCAGCTGGGGCAGAGTGGCTTGCAATGCACTCATCGATAATTATCATGATTACACTGCCTCGCTGGCCGTTCCATTGGCAG
This sequence comes from Idiotropiscis lumnitzeri, assembly GCF_059441095.1. NCBI lineage: Eukaryota > Metazoa > Chordata > Actinopteri > Syngnathiformes > Syngnathidae > Idiotropiscis > Idiotropiscis lumnitzeri. The sequence continues at coordinate 33,868,994 of NC_142393.1, read as the reverse complement.
ATGACATGGAAGAAGAATTTCCAGCTCTTGCTATCACACCAAGTAAGTCTCCTGCGCCAAAGAAAGCTATGCACGAAAGACGGGATGCAGAACATATGGACGTTGTTGCCAGCTTGTCGGAGCTCATCAATGCCGGATCGGATTCCCTTGCTATTAAGATTAAAGGATAATGTAATCATGGCAGTCAATCTAAACAGAACAAAGGGTAGACTGATAGGAGCCACTTTTTTGATCCCGGCATGGAAGTCCATTGTTTCAGAGGGGTCTCGTTCACACCTCTTTTGTTGTAGCCTTGATCCAATCTTCCTGCATTCCTCTCCTGAGGGTCTTGTCATTAGCATGGTCCAAACTTCGGTTACACTTAAAGAATTTCATACATTTGACTATTAAAGGAATATAAGAGTTTGAGCTTAACATAGTTCATTAGATGTTGCTGCATCCAGTGTATGAAAATGTGATACTGTAAAATGCTGAGAGTGTGACTGGTGGAGCGAAACTGGTTGCGGGGGTTGTGCAAGAATGGAATGTTTTAGAAGCAGACGGTGCTGAGCGAGACGAGATGACTCCGGGAGCAGTGGATGAAGGAGCGGCCATCGGCGGGAGAAGAAAGACCAATAAGAGCAAGCTAAAGTTAACTGCAGGATACACATAGCCAATAGAATCATGCCAGGATGCTTTTGTCTGTGTGTCATTTACATATTGTATAGTCACTACTGGGGAACTCGGAAAAAGTAGAGTAGAGTTCTGTGGATGGCAGGAGAGGTGTAGAGTTGTATTGAGAGGGATCCGAGACCCAGGCGATTATGTAATAAATCTGTGTATTGGGAATAAATCCACTCGTGCGTGAAAATGCCGGCTTCCTGATACCTTTCTATTGCAGAACGAGCGCGCATATTGTTGGATGAGTGAGAGTTGGGTAAGGTCGCAAATTGGAGTCAGATTACTAATTTGAGGTTACATTGGTTTAAAATTAAATTCTAACATTAATTTAGAGCTAAATTCCAACAAGATCTAATGTCTTAAAAAGACTATCGACCTTGTATGTGAGGAAATCAAAGATGTGAAAGAAAAAGTGGTCAATCTAGAGGCAAGAGTCTCTAAAGAGGAAGTACGTGTTGATACATGCCAACTACGAATTGCCGAACTGGAGAGGTATTCACTGAGGTGGAACCTCAGGCTCTTTGGAATGAAGGAAACAGAGAGAAGAATTGAGTCACCACTGAGATCTGCCAAGTAGTGTAGCCAGAGTACAAGACCCGCCTGCTTGATGCTGTGATTATTGTACACCGCCTTGGTCCCAAACACCAAACCAACAACACCAAACCAAGGGCAGTCATCAGCCAGTTCGTCTCACGGGCCTGTAGAGATGCCATATGGAAAGCGTCAAAAACGTCTTCGCTCCTGAAGGAGAATCACCTGAAGTTCGCGGAAGATCTCTCAAAGTAAGATCGAGAATGTTGGAGTAAGCTGTGGTCTATCATTGAAAAGGCTTGCAAGGAAGGTAATAAGGCCTACTTTATGGGCTGTCGCGGATTCGTCGAGGGTTTGGAGATTTCCCCAACTCCAGGATAAAACTGTCTCTTTCTACCTGCAGCATTTGGTGAACTGTCTTTTTTTGACTTCCTTCACAAACTCATTTTATTTTCTATGTAGACATAAAGCAAGATTTTTTTTTTGTATGTGTTAAAAGTTCTTACTTATTCAGGTTCAAAATTTATCATTTATATTTTATGCATTTGCTTTCCAAATGGTCAGATTTGTTTCTGGTTTGTGAAAGTTGGACTTTCAGCCAATTGCATGTTCTTCCCGTGCTTGCGTGGGTTTCCTCCGGGTACTCCGGTTTCCTCCCACATTCCAAAAACATGCATGGCAGGTCGATTGAACACTCTAAATTGCCCCTAGGCATGAGTGTGAGCGCGGATGGATGTTCGTCTCTGTGTGCCCTGCAATTGGCTGGCAACCAGTTCAGGGTGTCCCCCGCATACTGCCCGAAGATAGCTGGGATAGGCTCCAGCACCCCCTGCGACCCTAGTGAGGAGAAGCGGTACAGAAAATGGATGGACAACATTTAAAGGTACATTTTATGGTAACGTTTTACTTACAGATTGTAATTCATTAGGTCATGATGTGTGCCTGATAATTGATTGTGGTAATTCCATCTTTATTACTGTTATATTTTTATATTTTATTTATATGATTATATTACCAAGCACAAAAATGACAAATTCCTTGATTCTTGAGAGACCAAATTATTATTTTGGCTCTCCAAATTTTCAAATGCAACTTTAATAATTGGAGGAGACTTTAATGTTACTTTAGATAATACATTGGATAGATGGCCAACAAGACAAAATTCATCACGTTATGTAAAACTGGAAAATTTTATGGAAAAATTCTGTCTAATAGATATATGGCGAAAGAAGTTTCCTGATAATATACCGTTCACTTGGAGCAACCGCTCAAGCTCAAGACAGTCACGCATTGATTCCTGGTTGATTTCTAACAACTGGCCTGAAGATCGAGTTGCGGTTGATATCCTGACAACACCGCTTACTGACCACAAAGCAATATACATTAAATTACAGCTCTTTGCATCTGAAAATAATACTCAGCGATCTTCATACTGGAAATTAAATAGCTCTCTTTTAGAGCATGCTGCAGTAAAATCTGAAGTTATAAAACTGATTAATAAATATTTTAACAAGGCTGTAAGTGAGGGCTCTTTTGGTTCAAATTGGGAACTATTTAAGTTTGAGGCAGGGAAATTTTTAAGAAATTATGGAGCAAAATTGGTAAAAGCCAGGGTCGCAATAGAAGAAGAATTAGTTATTCAAATCACCTCAATCTAACAACAACGCCCAGAACAGATCAAGGAAAAAGAAAAATTACTACTAAGACAACTTCAACATGAACTTAATCATCGTAAAGCTGAAGGTGCTTTTGTTAGATCCAGGAAAAAATGGCTTGAGGAGGGAGAGTAGAATTCTAGTTATTTTTTTCGCTTAAAAAACACCACTCAAAAATTAACACAATTCATCAGTTAAATATTAATGGTAAAATCACAGATGACGCAAAATTAATTTTTAGGTTCTGTGGTGACTTTTATGCAAATTTATATGGTCCAAACTATAATTTATGGATTCGGTGAGACATACAAAAATCATCGAATCCTCAGATAAAATTTACTGTGACACTCCACCTACTTTGGACGAGGTTGTGAAATCCATTGCTTCTCTAAAAATAACAGATCACCTGGAACTGACGGATTGGTTGCAGAATTCTACAAAGTTTATTCAGACCAGCTAGCTCCATTTCTATTGCAAGTTTTCTCGGAAGGTATAAAGATTGGTGCCCTACCCCCAAGTCTTACCCAAGGCCTCATAACATTAATTCCCAAACCCAACAAAGACACGTTATATATCGACAATTGGAGACCTATTTGTTTGCTGAATAATGATTATAAAGTTATGGCTTTGATTTTTGCAAAAAGAATAAAAAATGTTTTGGACACAATTATAGATGAGACGCAGTCTGGCTTGATGAAGAACAGGCACATCTCTGATAATGTAAGGCTTGTCTTAGATATTCTCGACTACTCTGACCTGATTGTCGATGATGCGTTTATCCTCTTTTTAGACTTTTACAAAGCATTTGACACAATTGAGCATGACTTTATACATCTGTCTCTAAAAAAGTTTGGCTTTGGGGACTTTTTTTGTAACAGTGTTAAGGCTTTAAACACGAATGCAAATAGCTCTATTAAGATGAAAAATGGCACTACACAGAGGTTTAGTATTAAGCGTGGTATACGTCAAGGCTGCCCCATTTCACCATATTTATTTTTACTCTGTAGCCAACTTCTGGAATCTCATATTTTAAATTAGAGGTGCTCACACTTTTTCAGCATGCGAGCTACTTATAAAATGACCAAGGCAAAATGATCTACCTCCTATAAAAATGCAAATTTATATATATATATATAGAGAGAGAGAGAGGGATGGAGGGAGAAGGGAGGGAGGGGGAGAGAGAGAGGATTTTTTGTACAATGTATGTTGATGAAGCCAATCTCTGTGCCGGCTTTCGCTTTTCAAGTACCGTATTTTCGCAGTCATAAGGCGCACTTAAAAGTCCCAAATCTTCCACTAACACAGCAGTCATAAGGCGCACTTAAAAGTCCCAAATCTTCCACTAACACAGCGCCTTGTAAGGCGACTGCGCTCATTATATGGACAAAGTATCACTCGCGACCATCAACCCTTTTACTCATTGGGCTGTTCGGAGTGCATGTTAGCACACCCTGCTGGACAAAGTGTGAGTCATCTATGCTTCAAAGTGACCATGACTATACATTATGTGACTATGGTGTTTGGGTGATGGTGTAAGAGAAAGCTGGACAAAAGGGCAGCTGTCCACAATGTTGTAGTCTGTCTTATCATTTATGTTATTGCAAGCAAGAAACGTCCCAGGTTTAGACAACAGACAAAAAGCCCAAAGCATAACAGCACATCTCTCTAAACAGCCATGCAAATCTCTCTAAACAGCCATGTGATTTGGCTGAGTCTGAGTGGCTCCCAGAAGGCATTGCTCTAATGGCTCCCAAGAAGCCATTGCTATATAATTTTGTGTTATTTTTATTTCTTTTTGGTATATTGATGGCATGAGAGATACATGTTTCGAGTTAATCTTATTTCTTTGTTTCATTGTTTGCTTGTATACTGAGTTTTTTTTTTTTTTTTTTTTTTGAAACCGTGACTCTAAGGAGTGTGGTGACCAGTGAAGTCCCTCCCCTGACAGAGTCTTGTATACTATTGCCATGATACCTATTATTGGTTAGGGTCATTGTTAATGACAGTGATTGTCAATGGTATCATGGCAACTGTCTTTGAAATGTGGTGATTGCTTACGGTATTGAGGCAAAGTGAATTGCCATGGGCTGAGTCAGCGCCAGCAGCTGAGCTAGTGCCTTAGGTGCGCCCAGTGTGTGCTTCAAAGACAGAAATAGCACCCTCAACAGGTGTTGCGCCGTGCGAAAATACGGTAAGTTGTCTGAAAAATGACTGCTGTGCCGACAACTGGCTTTTTAATTCCTTCATCTTTCTCAGTGTGCTTTTCCTCGGAAAGTCGGTTTCATGTTTTCCATGAACAGTCTGAAAATCCCGCTCCACATTTCCCTTACATAAAACATTTAAAGTCAATTGGGCTAAACACTTTATTAAAAACCCCGTTTCCATTTGGAATTTTATTCCCCAATATAGATTTGCTAAATTTGGTGGTTTAAACTTTATTTTAGGTTGCAACTACAACGTAGACAAGATACCAGTCAAACTCTCTTTTTTCCACAGGCAAGTTTTATTGGCATCGTCGCTTATTTACAAACACAATTTTTCACCCCATAAATTCCTAATATGGAACAACAAAGACATTCTGTATAAGAACAAATCGCTTTATTTTCCTACGTGGGTGGAGAAACAGGAACTTCTGGTTGGACAGTTATTATATATTATTTGATGCAATACTTACTGGAGTTAAAATGCTCTTCCAAAATAACTCCCTACGGCCCCATCCTGTTTCTCTTCCCAGTATTTTGCAAACATAGATCAGTAATGTTTGCTTGACACAACAAAAAAATGGTAACAAAAAGATTAGTGCCCTGTTTCAGAAAAATGTTCTTGCATGTAGTGTCATACTGGAACCGCTTTGTAGCTGATATTGTTTGGAAAAGGTTATGGTCCATCCCAAATAAATATCTGCTCACTAACAAGGTGAAGGAAGTGACTTTTAAAATATTACATAAATATTATCCGGCCAACCATTACATGAACAAATGTAAAAGGGACATTGATGTGAGTTGCTCTTTTTGTGGAACCCACGCAGAGACAGTTCAACACCTGTTTTGGATCTGCTCATACTCTAGGACATTTTGGAAGGACTTCAATAAATTTGTCAGTTTATTTCTTGATAAAGACTTTTCTTTAAAGTGGGAAGATGTTGTTTTCTGTTTCTTTCAGAAGTGTAGTGCTGCAGATGCCTTTTTTTATAATTAATTTGCTAATACTTAGGACTAGGTTTTTTATTCATAAATTTAAGTTTGGCAATCATAAACCGACCTTTTCACATTTTCACACTGACACTGTGGGGGTTCGGGTTAGGGGGCCTGGCAAGCTTTTTCCCTTTTCCCTAGGTTCCGGCTGTTTCCCGCCAGGCACGCCTCCGACCGGAGAGGGCGTCGGCTCCTGCGCACCTGCTGCCCATCATCAGCAATCACCGCGGGGGTTTAAAGCTCAGCGCTGCCAGGAGCCAGACGCCGGATTATTCCGTGACCTACCTCGGTACCCGGTCCACGTCGACGTTCGCCTCGTGCACGTCCGCTCCTTGTGTTATGCAACCCGAGTTAACCATTGTCTGTTCTCGCTCTCCCTCCAGCCGCCCAGCGCCAGCCCGAGCCCGATCCTCCGCCGCCAGCCGCCGAGCCCCGGAGCGTCGATCGCACCTCGTACGCCCGTACGCCGCCTGCCTGCCCTTCTCAGCCCCCGCCGGCTCGCCGCCGCCTTCGCCTCCACGCCGCTCTCCGCGCCCGCGTTCCTCCCGCCACAGCGCCGGTGCACACTCAGCGCGCCGTCTCCGCTGCACCTCCGCGAGCGCACACCTCGCCACCCCGGCGAGCACCCCGGCGCTGACTCGCCGTTCCTCCACCTGTCCTCCTGCCCTGCTCCCGGCACCCGTTCCTCTCCCCCCGAACCCTTCAATAAATCCTCCTCAACCATCCTCGCTTGCTCTTGGGTCCAGTTTTCCTTTCTCACGGTTCCCTGAACCGTTACAGAATAATCCGGCCCCAATGGACCCAGCGAGCTCGGATTCCCTCCAAGAGGCCCTCTCCCACCAAGGCAGACAGCTGGGAAGACACGAGAGGATGATGCAGGAGTTCATGGACTCCGTCCAGGCTCTCCACCACCAACTCGCGCTCCTTTCGAAACAGGTCAGCTCTCTTCCCTCTGCTTCCGGCCTCCCGGAGGGTACCTCCCCGGTCCCTTCTCCCCCTCCTCCGCCCGCCGTGTTCCCTTCGAGCGGCAGGGAACCCCATGTCCCCACTCCCGAGCCGTTTTCCGGTGATCTGGGCTCTTGTAGCCAGTTCATATTGAGCACCTCGTTGGTGTTCGATCTCCAACCCCAAAGTTACCCGACCGATCGAGCTCGCATCGCCTACATGCTGAACCTGCTCCGCGGCCGCGCCGCGAAATGGGCCACCGCCTTGTGGGAGGCATCGGCCCCGGCGATGGCCTCCTACTCCGACTTCTGCCAAGAGTTGCGGCGGGTATTCGACCATCCCGTCAAGGGACGCGAGGCCACCCGCCGATTGCTCGCACTCCGGCAGGGTTCCCGCTCCGCCGCCGACTTTTCGGTGGAGTTCCGCATTCTCGCCCACGAGTGCGGGTGGAACGAGCCCGCCCTTCGGGGAGTGTTCCTCAACGGGCTGACGGACCAGCTCAAGGACGAGCTGGCCGTTCGGGATGAGACCGCCTCTCTCGAAGACCTCATTGCCCTGGCTATTAAGGTAGACAACCGGTTGCGGGAGCGGCAGTCCGAGCGGACGCGTAGGTCGCCCCGTCCGGCGGCATGCGCTCCCGCACCTCCCGTCGACCCCCCTCCGCGACTACCGGTTACGCCTCCCGTCGGACAGGAGGAGCCCATGCAGCTGGGGAGAACCCGCCTGGATCCTCAGGAACGCCAGAGGCGCCTCTCGAGCCAGCTATGCCTCTATTGTGGCAACCCCGGTCACTACATCGCCGCTTGCCACGTGAAGCCAAAAGAGGGGGGCTCGCCGCTGATCAGGAGTCCCGCGGCGAGCCATAACGTGTCAGCTACGGGCTCCTCTTCACGCATGTCCATCCCAGCCCGCCTCCTCTGGCAGACCCAATCCCTCTCGGTCGCCGTACTGGTGGACTCCGGAGCGGATGGGAACTTCCTGGACCTGGCTCTGGCTCGCCGGCTGGGTGTCCCCCTGGAGCCTCTCCCAGGTCTTTCATCAAACGGGACCCCTAACCCTTATTGTCTCCGGTAACCACCGGGAGACCATCCAGCTCCTCCTCATCCACTCGCCACAAGTCCCCCTGGTCCTGGGTTTCCCGTGGCTCCAGCTACACAACCCCGCGATAGACTGGAGGAGATGTGCAATCACCGGGTGGAGCGAGCTTTGCCACTCACAGTGCCTTCTGTCCGCCGACCCCGCTCCCCGATCGGTTCCTCGCTCCCCGGCTCCACCCAACCTGGCGTCCGTGCCCACGGACTACCATGACCTGGCCCAGGTTTTTTGCAAAGACCTCGCCCGCACCCTTCCTCCCCATCGGCCCTATGACTGCGCCATAGACCTCTTTCCCGGAGCTCCGCTGCCCAGCTCCCGGCTGTACAACATCTCCCGTCCCGAGAAGGAGGCCCTCGAGACCTACATCCGCGACTCCCTGGCGGCCGGTCTGATTCGGCCCTCTTCCTCGCCCCTGGGAGCGGGTTTCTTTTTTGTCAAGAAGAAAGACTCCTCCCTTCGCCCTTGCATTGACTTCAAGGCTCTCAACGGCATCACCGTCAAAAATAAGACCTCTCTGCCCCTCATAGACCCCTCGTTCGAGCCCCTCTGCGAAGCCCAGGTCTTCTCCAAGCTCGATCTCCGGAACGCCTACCATTTGGTCCGCATCCGCGAGGGCGATGAATGGAAGACGGCCTTCAATACCCCCCTTGGACATTTTGAGTATCTCGTCATGCCCTTCGGCCTCACCAACGCCCCCGCCGTTTTTCAAGCTCTCATGACCGACATTCTCCGGGACATGCTCAACCGTTTCGTTTTCATTTACCTGGATGACATCCTCATCTTCTCCCGATCCCTCGAGGACCACCGCCGCCACGTCCGATCAGTCCTCCAGCGCCTGCTGGAAAACCGCCTGTTCGTGAAACCGGAGAAATGCGAGTTCCACGTCCCATCGATCCATTTCCTGGGCTACGTCATCGCCCAGGGTCAACTCCAGCCGGATCCCGCCAAGATCCAGGCGGTGGTGGAGTGGCCTACTCCCACTACTCGCAAGGAACTCCAACGCTTCCTGGGGTTCGCTAATTTCTACCGTCGATTCATCCGCAATTACAGCAAGGTTGCTAGTCCTCTCACGGCCCTCACCTCCACCCTCACCCCCTTTCAGTGGACTCCGGCAGCGGCTCAAGCTTTCGGGCATCTTAAGGAAGCCTTCACCAGCGCTCCGGTCCTCAGACACCCCGATCCCGCACTCCAGTTCGTGGTGGAGGTGGATGCTTCCGACACGGGGGCGGGAGCGGTGCTCTCCCAGCGGGACTCCGACACCCAGAAGACTCATCCATGCGCCTTCTTCTCCCGACGCCTGTCCCCCGCCGAGAAGAACTATGACGTCGGCAATCGGGAGTTGCTGGCAGTCGTCTGGGCTCTCCAGGAGTGGCGGCACTGGCTGGAGGGCACCGCTGTCCCCTTCCTCGTCTGGACCAACCACGAAAATCTGGCCTACCTGCAGTCAGCCAAGCGGATGAACCCCCGTCAAGCCCGTTGGCACCTCTTCTTGAGCCGATTCAACTTCACCCTTTCCTTCCGTCCCGGGTCGAACAACGGCAAGGCGGACGCCCTCTCCCGGATGTTCGCTCCGCCTGCCAGTCCGGAGACCACACAGACCATTCTCCCGTCCTCCTGTCTCCTGGGGGCGGCCTCCTGGGAGATCGAGCGCACGGTTCGCGAGGCGCAGAAAACCCAACCCAATCCCCGACCTGACCCCTCGGACCTCCTCTTCGTCCCCGATGCCGCACGCTCCCAGGTCCTCCAGTGGGGGCACTCCTCCTCGCTCACCTGCCACCCTGGCGTCACGCGCACCCTTCGCTTCCTCCAAGCGCACTTCTGGTGGCCCAGTATGACAAAAGACACGCGAGAATTCGTGCTGGCCTGCTCGGTTTGCGCCCGCGGAAAGGCCTCACACTCGGCTCCGGCCGGTCTTCTCCACCCTCTGCCTATCCCGAGCCGCCCCTGGTCCCACATCGCTGTGGACTTCGTCACGGGTCTTCCTTCGTCCAAAGGACACACAGTTATCCTCACCATTATCGACCGCTTCTCCAAGAGCGTCCACTTCGTTCCCCTTCCCAAGCAACCCACCGCCTTGGAGACAGCCACGCTCCTGACCCAGCACGTTTTCCGGCTCCACGGCCTCCCGCAAGACATCGTCTCCGACCGGGGCCCCCAGTTCTCTTCCCAGGTTTGGAGGGAGTTCTGTAAGGCAGTGGGCGCCACAGCCAGCCTTTCCTCCGGTTACCACCCGCAGACCAACGGGCAGACCGAGCGGGCCAATCAACACCTGGAGGCAGCGCTGCGGTGCGTGGTGGCCCGGAACCCCGAGACATGGAGCGAGGCTCTCGCATGGATCGAGTACGCCCACAACTCCCTCTCCTGCGCCTCGACAGGTATGTCGCCGTTCATGGCCTGTCTTGGCTACCAACCTCCCCTTTTTGCGGAGCAGGAGCGTGCAGTGGCGGTTCCCTCGGTGGAGGAACACATCAGTCGGGCCAAGGCCGTCTGGGCAGAGGTCAAGGCCTCCCTCACCCGCTCGGCGCAACGCAACAAGCGCCTGGCGGACCGTCGTCGAACCCCAGCTCCCGACTACCAGCCCGGTCAGCAGGTCTGGCTCTCGACCCGCGACCTTCCCCTCCAGACCGATTCACGTAAGCTGTCTCCGCGCTACATTGGTCCCTTTCCCATCACCAAGATCATTAACCCCTGTTCTGTCAGACTAAAGCTCCCCAATTCCCTCAAGATCCACCCCACCTTCCACGTTTCTCTCCTCAAGCCGGTCTCTTCCAGCGTCCTAAGCCCTCCGACCATCTCCCCTCCACCCCCCCTGATGATCGACGACCACCCAGCCTTCACGGTCTCCAAAGTGTTGGACGTTAGACGTCGGGGGAGGGGGTTTCAGTTCCTCGTGGACTGGGAGGGTTACGGTCCGGAGGAACGTTCTTGGATCTCCCGCAAGCTCTTCATTGACGACTCCCCGATCCGGGAGTTTTACGCCACACACCCGGACAAACCAGGAAGGACGCCAGGAGGCGTCCGTTGAGGGGGGGGGTACTGTGGGGGTTCGGGTTAGGGGGCCTGGCAAGCTTTTTCCCTTTTCCCTAGGTTCCGGCTGTTTCCCGCCAGGCACGCCTCCGACCGGAGAGGGCGTCGGCTCCTGCGCACCTGCTGCCCATCATCAGCAATCACCGCGGGGGTTTAAAGCTCAGCGCTGCCAGGAGCCAGACGCCGGATTATTCCGTGACCTACCTCGGTACCCGGTCCACGTCGACGTTCGCCTCGTGCACGTCCGCTCCTTGTGTTATGCAACCCGAGTTAACCATTGTCTGTTCTCGCTCTCCCTCCAGCCGCCCAGCGCCAGCCCGAGCCCGATCCTCCGCCGCCAGCCGCCGAGCCCCGGAGCGTCGATCGCACCTCGTACGCCCGTACGCCGCCTGCCTGCCCTTCTCAGCCCCCGCCGGCTCGCCTCCACGCCGCTCTCCGCTCCCGCGTTCCTCCCGCCACAGCGCCGGTGCACACTCAGCGCGCCGTCTCCGCTGCACCTCCGCGAGCGCACACCTCGCCACCCCGGCGAGCACCCCGGCGCTGACTCGCCGTTCCTCCACCTGTCCTCCTGCCCTGCTCCCGGCACCCGTTCCTCTCCCCCCGAACCCTTCAATAAATCCTCCTCAACCATCCTGCTTGCTCTTGGGTCCAGTTTTCCTTTCTCACGGTTCCCTGAACCGTTACAGACACGGTTTTCTATATTAGACTTTTAAATGACTCTACTAACACAAAGGCTCAAAAAACTATAAGCGATTGTAAAACTTAATTTATTTGAATCGAATTGTATGTTTTTATTTTTTTACTTTATTTTTGGTTGTTATTTTTTTGGAATGTTCATGAAACCCGTGGCATTTTTTCCCCCTTTTATTGTTCCTCTATACTGTATACTAATATATTATTTCATGTTTCGAACATGTTAGTTTCGCAAAAAATATGTTCTGTAATTGCTTTCTGCTTGAATAATAATAAAAAAAAAATAAAAATAAAAAAAAACCCGATGTGGACGGGGTCATTTGGAGGCTGTGCGCTTGAAATGACGTCACGCTTTTTCAAATATATTTCTTTGCCTCTGTAGTTGTTTTTACCCCTGACTGTTCTATTTGCATATTTTGATTTGCTAAATACAAAAATAAAAGAAAATAACCGCATGACCACCACGTTGGCGCGTCAGCTCACGTCACTTCCACCTATGCCGAGAAGCCGCTCCCGCACAGTAGTGGAATGTTAAGTTTCTCCTGCCGAACTTGCAACAATGCAGTGGTTCACTCAGGCTACAAGATTGTATGAATATAATGTCTGTATATAGTGTGAAATATTTCTTGCTAAAACATGTCCATATTTTCCCTCCGACCCTTAATCAGTCAGATTCCCAAAGGAATGTAGCATTGACGTGACATTTTCAACAGGCATGCAGAGGACACTAAAAGGAAAAAAAAGATGATCCTCGCAAAAGTAGCTGTAAATGTCCTACTTTAATTTGTAATTGTTATTACTTAGTAACTCAGTGTGGCGTTATGTTGTTTGCGTAACTGAGAGCTATAACAGTAATAATGAGGCTCGACTCCTGTTAGCAGTGCAAACACAGTTAGCATTTATTTTACGTCTGCCAGCCACACATCGCGCATGTCCGCATACCCACTCTCACGCACGCAAAGCATCATGGTCAATGTAGGCTGAACTATTCACTATTCGTGACACCTCCCCTCTTAAATCAAACATTCCCAATTTTTGCCTCTTTTCAATGAACACGGAACATGTATATATCAAAGTATCTTTGGCCTTTCAATAATGACAACGGTTAACTACAAATATAGGTGTACTTATTATGAACGGCACACAATTCGACCTAATTTGGGATAATGAGTGGACTGTCATAATCCCAATGGAAAGTCCACAGTCTCCGAATCCGCCTAGAGCAGTACTTGTTCTAGTGGAACAGCTGGTGGCTCTGCTACAGTCTCTTTGTTGACCTGCAGGATGTTCCTGCGGTTCCTTCTCAGAGTGTCACCTCGGCCTGTTTGCATGGTAAAGGACCGTGGCGTCTTCTCCTCTTGCTGCACAACAGCTGTCTCTGTCCATGTTTTCTCTCCGTCACTCTTGAGACGTACCTGATCTCCACTGGCGAGAGGAGGGAGTGACTTTGCTGAGTATCTGCAGTTGTAGAACCTTTCATTGGACTGCTTGGCTTGCTCGTCATTTTCCTCCTCACTCTCTCTAAGTCAGGCCAGGCTGGTTTTAGATTTTTCTTCAGCGTTGGCAGGGTTGTACGCAGGTTCCCACCTTGTATGAGCTTGGAGGGACTTTCTTGTGTAGGTCCAGTTGGCGTGGAGCGGTAGCACAGGAGTGCAAGATGAGGGTCTTCCTGAATCAGAATGCTCTTAGCTGTTTTCACTCCACGTTCCGCCATGCCGTTACTTTGAGGGAAATGTGGGCTGGACGTGATATGTTGGAAATCATACCTTTTAGCGAAGTTCTTGAACAGCTCCACAGAGAACTGAGGGCCATTGTCCGTCCGAACTTCCTCAGGAATGCCAAACCGGCTGAAGGTGCTTTTCATCTTTCCAATCACGATTTCACTGTTTGTCTTAGGTAGATTGAGGATTTCCAGCCACCTTGAATAGTAGTCGATTATGACGAGGTAATGTCGACCTTTGTACTCACAGAGATCGGCTGCTATTTTCTGCCAAGCCAGGTCTGGAAGTGGCGTGGTGATTAAGGCTTCCCGGTTCTGACTGGGCCGGTTGATGTTGCAATGTTGGCAGGACTGAATGAGTTCCTTCACGTCACTGGCTATGCCTGGACACAAGATTGCATTGTTATAGCGCTGTCTACACTTTGTTAGTCCCTGGTGACCATGGTGGATCTTTTGAATCATGTGATCACGCATGCTACATGGGATGACGATCTGATTGCCGCGCAGCAGGACTCCGTTAAGTTCACTCAGTGTTCCACTCTCGTGAAAGTATCGCTTGGCTGGTATGGCGGTAGTTTTGATGCTGTCTGGCCTGCCGTTCTTGACGTAGTTGAGGACACGTTGCAACTCACTATCCGTTTCCGTTTTCTATCTGATTTGGTCCAGGACTGGCCTCCTCACTCCTATGCCCTCCTCTATAGCATCCACGTAGGCCTGTATCTCTCCTTCCAGGTCACCTGTTTCGGTGGTCTGCAATGGGCACCATGACAGGGCATCGGCAGCAACGAGATTCTTCCCCTGTACGTACACGGCGGTAGGGTTGAATCGCATCAATCTGATCAGGAGGCGCTGGCAGCGGAGGGGCGTAGCATCAAGGTCCTTCAAGTTAATTAGTGTGACCAGTGGCTTGTGATCTGTGTAGAGCTGGTATGACTCCAAGCCACACAGGTACTGATAGAAGCGCTCAGATGCCCAGACACCAGACAGGCATTCTTTTTCAATTTGGGCGTATTTCCTCTCGGCGTCCGAGAACAGAAAGACAAAGGTCGCATCTTTCCGTCGTGCTCCTGCATCAATAAGCCTCCTAGGTCGTAGCTACTAGCATCTGCACTAACCACTGTCGGTCTCTGAGGATCAAAGTAGGCCAACACTGGTGCAGAACAGATCTGAGTTTTCACATCTTTGAAAGCACTTTCTTGTTGGGGACCCCATATCCACGCTCTCTCGGTCTTGAGGTCATTCAAGGGTTGGAGTCGGGTGGACAGGGTACATAGCAACCTACATAGTTCACCATCCCTAGGAACCGACGTAGTTCTGGGACGTTCTCCGGGGCGCTCATATTTGTGATGGCAGCAACTCTCGCTGGATTGGGTTTGATGCCATCTTTGCTCACAACTTGTCCTAAGAAGTCCAATACTGGTTGAGATAGCTTGCACTTGTCTTTGTTGAGCTTTAGACTCGACTTCTCTGGTTTCCATCACCTTTCTGAGTCTCACGTCATGCTGTTGTTTGTTTTCTCCGCTGACTAGGATGTCATCCATATAGCATATCACGCCCTCATGCCCTTGTAGTAATTCTGACATTTTTCTCTGAAATATTTCGGGTGCTGAAGTGATGCCGAACAGCATCCTCCTGAAGCAGTACCTTATGATAAAGGTTGTCAGCAGAGAGACTCTTCATCCAATGGAATCTGCCAGAAACCGTTGGCCGCGTCCAGGCTTGAGAAGACTGTACTCGCCGCTAGTTTGGGGAGGAGGTCATCGATCGTGGGCAGAATGAAGCGTTCCCGTTCAACGCTTTCATTGAGCTTCTTCAAGTCGACGCAGATTCTGAGTCTTTTGGTCTTTTTGAAGCCTGGGACCATCGGTGCGCACCATTGCGTTGGCTGAGTCACTTTTTCGATAATCCCCATGGATTCCATGCGTCATGGTTTTTCCTCTACCTTGGGAAGCAGTGGGACCGGAACACGACGAGGTGTGGCCAGATTGTATGGCTTTGCTCCCTTTTTAAGCAGTACACTCACAGGATCTCCCTTTAAAGTTCTTAGTTCACCGTACACGTCATTGATTTCGTTCAGTCTTTTAAACAGGTCCAATTTGGTAGCCACTGCACGACCAAGCAGATTCTCGCCACAGGATTTTACAACAACTACTCTAAAATGACAGTCCCGCAGCTTGTTTTGGATCTCAGCTTGAATTTTGGCAATAAACTGTCCCCTGGTGGTGACCATGCCGCCTGGACCTCCTAGAGATGTTTTCACTGGGTTGAGTTGGGGCTTTTTAGCTAGGTTATTGTAAGTAGCCTCCGTGATGACTGATGTATCAGCTCCCGAGTCTATTTAACTGGAGTGTTGCATATGCTCAGTACAGTGTGCCATGGTGGTTCATCCTCTGTTATCACTTGGTTCACATTTGTTTTGTTTTCAGTGAGTGAGCCGAGGAAGACAGACTCCTCTTCATCACTTTCACTGATATCTGTATTTTCTATTATCTCTCGCACACTCTTTGTGTGACAAACAATTGCAAAATGTCCCACTTTCTTGCAGTTGTTGCATCTCCTCCCTTTAGCTGGGCATTCGTCGGTCTCACTGTGTTCTCTGTTACATTTTCCACACTTTCCATCTTTGGTTTCATCTCTTTTCAGCCTGCCAGCATTAACCGCGCTTTTATTATAGTTTCTCTTCCCTTTTTGTTGGTAGGACTTTACTTCATCCACGTTATCTGACGAGCCATGTTGTTGGTTCTGCCCTTTAATTAGCTCGTAATGTCTTGCCATCTCTATTGCACTACGCAGGGTCAAATCTTGCTTCATTTGCAGCTTTTGAGACAGTTGTTTATCACAAATTCCTATGACCAATCTATCTCTCATTTGTTCTTCCTTTTGGGCGCCAAAGTCATAATCTTCAGCTAGCTCATAGAGTTGTCTGATACACACTTCCACATTTTCACTAGGCTGTTGCACTCTGGAGTGGAATTTAGCTCTTTCATAAATGACGTTCCTTTTCGGGATGAAATGGGCGTCAAACTTTGCTAACACTGTTTCATATTTTTCTGCATTTGCTTCGGTGTCGAACGTGAAAGACTTGAATATGTGCTCAGCCTCTGCTCCCATTGCATAAATCAGCGCACTGACCTGCACCGACTCATCCTCCTTCATCAGTTTAGTAGCGACTCTGTACCGGAAAAATCTCTGTCTCCAGTTAGGCCACACCGCCGGCTTCGTGAAGTCCAGCGCATCGGGAGGTGAAAACTTTGCCATAGCGATGCACAAACGTCGTCTTTCACGCTTCTTTTCCTTCCCCTTCAAAAGCGTTTACTTCTGACACCATGTGGCGTTATGTTGTACGCGTAACTGAGAGTTATAACAGTAATAATGAGACTCGACACCCGTTAGCGGTGCAAACACAGTTAGCATTTATTTTACGTTTGCCAGGCACACATCGTGCATGTCCACATACGCACTCTCACGCACGCAAAGCATCATGGTCAATGTAGGATGAACTATTCACTATTCATTATTCTCAGAACATACAAATGTAACAAACAGGAGTGACAAGCATGGAGTCAAAGAAATATATCGTAACGCGTGACCGTCCACACCCGTCCACACAACATCTAGCAACCCGTCCCTATCTAGTACCTACACCGTACACTGGCGGGTAATTGTCCTTGCCATGCCACAGACGAAACAAAAACTTGGAGGTGCACAGACGTCGAAGACGAGCGCAGGCGAAAAAACATTGACAATGGACTGTAAGTTAATAATTTCAAATATTTATAACAATGCATGAATGGTAAGTAATAATAATGTGTAATCAATAATTATATTTTTTATACTCAGAAATGCTGCATTTACAGAGAGACGCCTAAATGATGAAAGCTTATGAGTCTATTATTTATTTTTTAAGTTTAATATTTTTAGAAGTAAATTGAATAAGCTAGAAATCAGATAACGAAATGTTTTATAGGAATCATACATGTGACTTTTAAGAAATGTATTCGATGGCTTATCTATTCTTATGACAGACACTCAAACCCTCCAGTCTGCTTACGCAAGTAGCTGTGAAACACGAAACACCACTGGCGCATGTCATCAATCAAGGTAAAAAAATCTAAAGTCGTAATTTGATAAACAAGCGTATGTTATCTGTATGTTATCTCGCTCTCGCTCTCTCTCTCTCTCTCTTTCTTGTGCGCACACAAACACACACACAGAAATAACACGCTCGCCATCCGTTTGGACGTGTGTGAACGCGAATGATCAGGATTTTGAATACAACTCTTGCCCAGATCAAAACGTTTTCCAACATCCCAGTAAGTCTCTAAAGTTTAACAATACATCTTCTTTTTATTGTTTATATCGTATACGCCTGTTTAAACAGTACATTGCATAAAAATGGTGGTTTGGCGACATCTGCGGGTTGTTAAGCGTATTTTTCTGATCCGAAATAACGACGCCTTCTTTGTAGTGTTCTCTAAATGGACTACCGAAGTCACCATTCTTGTAGTACTCTCCATTCCATTTCAGTAGCCATGTTCGTAGTCCTTTTCTAAGCCCAACCCCATTTCCGTATATGTCATCAGTACCCCTCCCACCGACGCCATGTTTGTAGTCCTTTCTAAGTGTCGTGCTTCCAACACCGCCGTCTGCTGGATGTTAAGCGGTATTGTATGCCGTAACACTTTATTTTATATCGAGTCTTCTTTTTGTATATATACACTTTTTTTAGTTATTTTAGTTCACTTTTTGTTTTCTTGTTTGAGGAGGTGTCACTGACAACACTTTAGGGACAACAACGCCGCCTCATCAACCCGTTATGTACCACCTATCAGACTGGTCGATGGAGAGTCATGCTTCAGAGAGAACGCCATGAACTTCTATCCAAAGTCATACAAGCTTCTAACAAGCTGAATGCTCTGGCCGACAAGCTGACCACTCCATGGTGAAGTTGTATTTGACTTTTTATTTCTTGTAACGATTTTGTTATATAATCCGTGTATGCATGCCGATGAATAGTATACTCTTTGTATCTCTATATATCTATGTATTTTTAATACATTAGTATTAGCGGTTTATTTGATTATTTTTGTTTTTATTTGTAGTGTATTTTCACAAGGTCTAACATATACAACTCATTTTATGGCCATGTCGAAATTGTTACTTTTAGGAATACCTAGTCTTGTGTTGGAGCTCCCTAGTACATAAGTTACTATCCTGAGAGGCATCGGGCCTCGACATTGTTTACGACAGGTCAGGGATTCCGACAGAGGTCCTCGACTTCCCAAATTACTTGTATGCAGTAAGGAGATCTGGCGTAGAGGAGTTGCATATGGGAGGGGGTCCGTACCTGGTACCCATAGGAGGCTGTTGAAAAGGCCAGTTTAAAGGCTAGCAGGATAAGAATGCATATGCAGAATTGGATATTCATGTCTTTTCTTTGCCTTCCCTATAAGAAGGGAAGGCTCGAGAGGGGGGGCGACCTTTACCCTTTTCTTTTTGGGGAGATTTCTTTGGACATCAGCATGTGATGAGAATAAAATCTTTTTCTAACCAAAATGGCTGTGTCAGAGAAGTTTTTTCCATCACCAATTCTGCCGTCCGCAGGGAAGCTGAGCCAGACCCACACATCAACAACAAAATATACCACACATGTTTCCCCTACGACTATAAATCACAGAAAACGCTGTCGTTGGCTATGGAGTCAAAGAATAGTTCTCAATTCAGCATACCTAGCGATTTGCATGAACTGGTCCACATCAAACGATCACGAACACATGCAAACGCAGGCTATGGTGTTAAACAGTAGCTCTCAACTCAGCATACCTAGCGATTTGCATGAACTGGTGAACGACATAAACGTTCAGATATCAGATCATAACACACCATACCAAATACACAACAACGATGATGATGATGATAGTGATCCATTCACAGCGATACGACAAATTGAAGATTTTGTAGATTTCTTTAACCCGTTCGAAGCTGCATTAAAACGTCTGGCACACCCATCTCAGCATATGTCTCAAAATAGTGACATGATGTACCATAATACACAGCACGATGATTTAACAAGCACACCGTCCACATGAAATCATCACGAACACATGCAAATGCAGCACGATGATTTAAACAGCCAGTCGTCAGAGGATTCAGATGAACAGAGCGGAAGACATCGGGTAATCATACGAGACCGTTTGATTAATACAGAACTCAGGGTCCCGCTGAACAACTTGATGTTGCAAGATCGATCGTATCACCTGTGGATATGATTCAATTGGAGGTGGTGGGGGAAAATGTAAACCAACATGAGGTGGTTCGCATGTCAGATGACCCAGATGTGTGTGCAAACGCGGTTCAAAACCTGCTTGATCAACTCATACAATCTAACGCACAAGTCCTGTTTGAAAGGCAACTCGAGTTTGTCGTCCAAATTGTAAATGATAATCGAGGAGGGCTGGGACAAAAACGCAGACTAGAGGATCTTTTGGATCGTGAGATACTTGTTAAAAAGAGAAAACATTTGTACGTACCGGTCAATCAGCGTGATACGCAACTGTGTTTTGCTACCTCGCTAGCCCTTTTAATGGATAATTCACTGACGGTACAAGCGGCCTATCGACAAGCACTGGAGTATCAAAGAGCAGCGGGTTTGGATGAAACGACGCCGGTCGGGTTTAATGATATCCATAAATTCGAGACGCTTTTGGGTCGTAAAATTGTGGTTCAATACAGAAAAGAGGGAAAGTATGGGCCATTCCTTCATTTCGAGACAGATTACCCCAAATCCTCATATGTCTTGTTGCTGCTTTTACAGAAACAACACTTTCGCGGTGTGAAAAATCCAGCGGGTTTGTTAGGATGTAATTTTTGTTGTTGTTATTGTTACAAGGGACACAGCAACAAGAATCTACACCGATGTCCCGGTCATTGTCATGTTTGCACACCTGTAGAAGCCGTCCTGCAAACCCCATCCATTGTAAGGATTGTAATAAAACATGCCGAAACGACGTCTGCTGTGCCAGGCATAAAATAGCCGGAAAAAACATTGGCAGCGTTTGCGACAGATACAAAAAATGTACCAATTGTGGTTTTAACTACTACAAAGCCAAGACTGCACAAACGGTAAAACATGACTGTTTAGTCGTCAAATGCGCCTCATGTAAAACACCATTAAAAGATGTTGATGTAACTCGGGATTGTCATCAATGTTGTATCCAGCCTCTCGCAAAACAAGAACCCCGTGATAAAATCGTCTTTTACGATTTCGTAACCTACGCGGATCATGAAAAGGTGCACAAACTCTTTATGGTCTGTACAAAATCGCTCCAAGGGGATGAGCATCAATGGGTGCCGTAAAACTCACCGATCATTTCAGAAATCCTTTTTACAAATGGACCACTTTTATAGCTCATAATGCCTGATTATTCAATTCCCAGCTCATTGTAACAGCGATGATCGACATGGGTCTCACGCCCAAGGTCATTTTGACAGGCGGTAAAATCTTATGCATGATGTTAGAATCAAACTATCTCAGATTCATCCACTCCCTGTCATTTCTACCCATGCCTCTTAGCGCGATGCCTAAAACTTTAGGTTTTGACGATCAATGTAAAGGGCATTTCCCTCACCACTTCAGCTTGCTGGAAAATCTCAGCTACGTGGGTCCCTACCTTCAACCCAATGAATTTGGGATAGAACACATGTCAAGTGCTAACGGCACAAAATTCCTTGAATGGTATGAAAGAGAATGTCGGGGGACCTTTGATATCAGGAAGGAAGCGTTGATGTACGGCAAAAACGATGTTGACATTCTAGCCGAGGGTTGTAAAAAATTTAGAGGTGAGTTTCTAAACGAGACGGGCGTCTAGCCATTCAATTTTGTCACTATAGCATCCGCCTGCATGGGAGTTTTCCGTAACAATTTCCTCCAACCGCAGACATTGGCTATAACATCGCCTGATAATTACATGCGACAATATAAAGCCTTCTCACACACCTCCATCCAGTATTTGGAGTGGATCATACACAGTTAAAAATATCCAATACAACACGCTCTGAATGGTGGTGAAAAACAGCTTGGTCGCTACACCGTGGACGGCTATGCCGAAATAGACGGTATAAAACATGTTTTTGAATATCTAGGTTGTTTGTAACCATGGTTTCCCTGACTGCTACACACCAATCGAGCGGTTCCCTTTGACAAAACAATCCTTTCAAGAATTGTTTGACATCAGCCAAAAGAAACTCGATACCTTGAAATCCCTGAACCCCTCGCTCCCCGTTAGGCTCTTTTCGGGGGTAGAACCAGCGTGTTTACATTGCGATACACGGCCGCTCCGAACGAGCGAGTGTTCTACGTCAATGTCACTTCTCTGTATCCTTTTGTCAACAGCAACTGCCCCTATCCTCTAGGTCAGTGTTTTTCAACCTTTTTTGAGCCAAGGCACATTTTTTTCATTGAAAAAATCCCGCGGCACACCACCAGCTGAAAATGTGAAAAAAAGTGTTTTTTAACATTGAAAAATGACCTATTAAAAGTCTTGAATATTAATCAAATAAACAAAGAATAAAGTATCGTAAAATCTTTCACATTTATACTCAGTGTGAAACCTGGGCCTTGTTGGAATTTATCTTTATATCAATGTTAGAATTTAACTTTAACCCAATGTAAACTCAAATTAGTAATCTGACTCCAATTTGCGACCTTACCCAACTCTCACTCATCCAACAATATGCGCGCTCGTTCTGCAATAGAAAGGTATCAGGAAGCCGGCATTTTCACACACGAAGTGGATTTATTCCCAATACAGATTTTCTACATGGCACCTAGATCTCGGATCCCTCTCAATACAAGTCTACACCTCTTTTGCCACCAGCGAATGTGTTCTACCTCCGAGTTGCCCAGTCCTGATTCATACTATACAACATGCAAAATGGCACAGACAAAGGCATCCTGGCATGATTCTATTGGCTATGTGTATTGCAGTTAACTTTAGCTCGCTCTCATTGGTCTTTCTCCTCCCGCCGAATCCCGTGGCTCCTCCTGCGTGCGATCCCCCGATGGCCGCTCCTTCCCGGAGTCATCTTGTCTCGCTCAGCACCTTCTGCTTCTAAAACATTCCATTCTTGCACAACCCCGCAACCAGTTTCGCGCCACCAGTCACACTCTCAGCATTTTACAATATCACATTTTCATACATTGGATGCACCAACATCTAATGAACTATGTTAAGCTCAAACTCTTATATTCCTTTAATAGTCAAAAGTATGAAATCCTTTAAGTGTAACTGAAGTTTAGACCATGCTAATGACCAGACACTCAGGAGAGGAATGCAGGAAGATTAGATCACAGCTGCACCACAGGAGGTGTGAACGAGACCCCTCTGAAACAATGGACTTCCATGCCAGGATCACAAAAGTGGCTCCGAGCAGTCTAACCTTTGTTCAGTTTTAAATTGACTGCCATTTACATTATCCTTTAATCCCTCTTATGACCTCAGACATCTGAGGTCATCACTTGAACACCTTATTTCATTGCTGCACACGAGCTCGACATCACTTGCCATAAAACTAAAACACATCAAACAATTAGTAAAAGAATAAGAATCAGTAGAAAATTTCCTTCCCTCCTTATGGCCTCAGGTCCCCGAGGCCATCTTTCCATACTCACATCCTGGACTCCCGGAGGGCCACGGCTACCTCCGCCTCCTGGGGGTCCTTTTGAGGGATCATCATGTACTGACCACCCGGAGGGAGTGGCCCCAACGTGCGTTCTATTGTCTTAACAGTTAATGATCTGATACATGGAATACAGCAACATCCGCATAACACCATAATAGCGGCAAACACAGCGATAGAAATCAGTACTGATGCAATCAGGCTTTTATATTTACCAAAGATGTTGAACCAGTCAGAATACCAACTGGTGTCCACACCTGAGTGCTCCTTCATTTCGTTACTTAGCGTGCGCAGACCCTCCAATGCCTTGGTAAGGCGACCGTCAGGAGATGTATTGTTGGGAATCAGAGTACAACACTGATCCCCAAAAATACCACACACCCCTCCTCTTTCGGCTAACAACATATCTAAGCTTATTCTGTTCTGGAATGCCATAAGAGACGTGGCAGCCAATTGCTCATGCACTGCCTGGAGTGCTGAGGTGGTAAAATTCGCCAATCGTTGGACATTATAGTGGACATAATTAACCCGGTCCACATTTTTGTTTACTGTAACGAACAGGAAAAGACTCTCCCATCCTGCTGCAATTTGATCCACCAATTTATACTCGTCAGGGATCCCTCTTGGAACTCCAATTGCATCTATATACGTGGGATCTCCTGCATTCAACCATTCTTGCATGTCCCTTCTCTTCCTGTTAAGGAAGGGGATTCTTCCCCATTGTCCAACACCTTCCCACTCCATTTTGGCCAGATCTAAGGCTGTCACACTAACTGGCATGATCAGCGTTACCAGGGCGCACTTACCTGAGGCATTGGTGGGAAGCCTATCGTACAGCACTTTCTCTCCACACCACAGCCAAACATCATCACGAGCGAGAGGGATTCCTACTGGCAAAGACACATTTTCATTACACCATGACTCCTGGAGATTTCCAATCCCAGGACCAGTCCCATTTAACTTTAGGCAGGTGAACTTTTGTTTTGCAACTTGGGTGTCAAAAATAGGCTCTTTCTTTTTTATTCCCACATCATTCCATGGGTGTGTCCAATTAAAATTGTACCCAAGTGTTCACCTGTGTCGGTTGTTTACATTTCAGATTTAGCAGTAGTTGTTGTGTCTGTGTCAGCGTCTTACCATCATCTCGCTCTGCTCCATACCATACCATTCCATTACATGCTCCTTTCGCTCCATCACTTCTGTCATCCCGCATCCTATGTTCAAACGCAAACATCGTCCACACAAAGCACACGCCGGCAGGTAAAATAGTCAATAAGTTAAACATTTGCATCGTCATCGTCTTTGTTCAGACTCGAAAGTGTCTGACTTTGATCCAATTCATGCCATCTACACATTCCCTCTCTTGACCTGCCCGTCCGGGCGGTCAACCTCTAAGCTCAACCATGGCGGGCACAAATACTGGGGGCGGGCGCAACTGTGAGTTATGGTACCACTTTTGTCCTGTAGTTCCCAATTGGATGGCGTGTCAGGTTCTAGCCAGAACTCTAAACTGTCCTTATCAGCGAGATCGAGTCCACCTCCGGGAAAGCACCCGGAGGTTGATGTACGGAGCGATGTCCGACTCCAGTGATGCTGAGTTCACTGAGTTCAAATATCTAACTGTGTTCCGAGATAACAAATTAAGCCTCGAGCTAACGCTCCAATTTTGACTGTTAATTGACAAATTTTAAAGCAACACAAATGAAATAGTAACCATTTATGCTTAAAATAAAAAATCCCAAAACTATAATAACGCAGATACCGAATTAAACCTCTATTTTTTATTTATTTTTTTTTTTATGGGAAGAAAAGGTGCTCTACAAGACAAAGACAGCCCCAAGACCGCTGCAGTCTTCACCTCCTATTGTCTCATGATTGGCTCAATCCACCTACAGGCTGTGCCCACACTGATTCTGTCAACTGGGGGAGGGGGTAGAGACAGTAAAAACAATCGCGGAGCTGTGGAGCCGAGCCCCAACTCAGTCGGGCCCTGGGTCCACAACACCTCAAGCAGAGACACACACAGAACTACCACTTCCGAGCGACCCTTCTCTGGAAATTTCGACATTTAGTAATGTTCCCAAAACCAAAGAATTTGTAGCCGGTGCTGAAATATGATCTCCCGATTGTGACGCGGAGTATTCAACAACGATGGGGTCTAGATCTTTAGTATGATGACGCGCATCAATATTCAATGTGATTTGTGGCTCGGCGAAAGTAAACAATTCATACCATTACCGCTGCCCAGGGACAAGGCACGCGTGCGAGGCAACGCCGGTAGACATAACAAATATATAATTCTAACGCATGATGCACTCATGACTAAATTTGGATGAGTGCATTTTTGATAAACCAAATCATGTTTGTGATCACATGTACAATGTGATATGTCAATTGGTGAATTGAAAGGGTGGCGGTTGCTAAACCAGTCAGACCAGAGCAGAAACAGGGCATACCCACCGCGGGAGGATGGGAACCAGGTTTCAGAGCTGCCCTCAAATGTTTCAGTTCAGTTTAGCCACTGGGAAGGACGAGAGCACGACATATGCTCCCTCCGACGGATGTGCAGAGTCAAGTTCAGTCCCATCCGGGAATGCCACTCGAATTCCAGTGTTCGTTCAGTCAATGGCAGTGACTCAGGCACTCTTGAGAGTCCACATGGCTCAGTGGGGGTTGCGGAAGGAGCTCATAGCTCGCCCCAATATCCAGCACCATCGAAAACTTGTCCATCCACCGTCCCCGGAATGCTAGGACCTGCTAGTCCTCGAACGCTGAAGCTCCACGGCCCCCTGTCATGGAATGGGGTACGAGCGGGTTTGTGTCAAGTGCGTTGGGAGTGGGTAACGGTGGCGCCCCCTGCGCTGGTGGAGCTCTTTGTGACAGATATGGCACCGGAGGATGGCACATTCCAGAAAGTGGCTCGGCATGGACAGCTCATCACCCAGTGACCCCACACCCCGCAGCCAGAGCACACCCCACTCACAACCCCCGTCTGTAACCACCCATATCTCTGTTACTGCAATCCCAACCTCGTTGACTGGCCTGCTATGGACAGCAGCCAGTCTGCTGTGGCGCTGCGTCACCCGAACCTTGCCCAGAAGCAGCAGAAGTGGAAGGAGCAGCTGCCTCCTTTTTTCTTATCTCTCTTGGCCTTCTAAACCTGCAAGTACAACAATTTTAGCCACGCTCCTTAATCCAATCCCATATTTTCCTTTTCTGATGTCGTGCAAAATTATGTACAAAATGTGTTCTACTTAGCCCGAGTAGCATTTCTCATTGATGGACTATTTCGCCTGATTTCTGCCACTGGGAGGGGCACGCCCTTGTGGACGGCCAACTGGAACAGCTGTGTAATGTCGATATTATTGGATGGGTCACTGCCGGAAGTCTCACTCTATTCACGTCTCGCCCTGGCCACATAGACCAGGCCTGTCTCCCCCTTCCCCACCTGAAAGACACAGCAACATCGACCCCAACGGGCCAGAAAAATCTGATGCACGGCACAGCCAATCTCACCTGAGGTGTCCCCATTTAGCTGGTGACCATCATGCTGGTCAGCAGATCTGTCCTCGGCCTCAAGTGAGGATAGTTCCTCTGAAATAAATTTTGTCCCGCTTGTAACTCTGTATAAACCTCTTAGTCTGGTGTCTCCTTTGTAGGAGATTTCAACCAACGTGACCTCTTTACAACGTGTCGAATAAACCAATGTTGACCTTTCTGCTATCTTTACAGCTGTGAGAGCTGTTACTAACGCCTCCTTCCCCCTTGGGTAATTACAAATGTCTTATCTTCAAACTTCTTACAAGCACCCAGTATCCTGGCTTCACTAATTTTGTGCCCCTGCTGGGAGACAGAAAGATCCTTGTCACTCTAAATTTGCGCCTGTCTTTTGTTTTCCTAACACTTTTCACATATGGTCAACTAAAGTTGCTTCAACATCTATTTCCCATTTGTTCTTAAATTTGAGGTATTCTATAAGTTCTTCCAAACAGTGTTTTACAATGTCTTAGTCCTAAATACAATGAAATACGTTACAATGGAAAATATCAGAATAAAATTTCATACATCCAACATGAGACACGTGCTTGTGACCACTTCAGGGTCATTTTTGTCTGAAATATCTCCTCTACAACAACTTACCCTTGCGTTAAGTGAGTAATTTTCCATAAAAACAGTGCCACTAATTCGACATTAACTTCAAGTATCACTGCTGTGGTGCTGTATTATATGGAAAAGTCTGAACAATCCAAGAAATGTTTGCCCTATCCTTGACTGAGCGTGTGTTATCTAGTCGCGCATCCAATGTGAATAATCATCAAACCTGTGGGGCACATGAACAGGCTAAAGCAACAACTATATTTTAATCTGTACCGTGGACCCTAAATGAGAATATCTCATTTCCCCCTCCTTGTTGAGGAGAACCTCTGGGATGGTAGTGGTGAGGCGCTATTTGAAGCATTCTCTGGCCTTCTGGTCACACTGGTCACATGTCACCTCAAACCTGTGGAGATAACTGGAGGTGTGGCAATTGCCAGTGAGAAGAGACAAATTATCTTCCTTCCAAAACTTGCAGTTTTGCATAAATTTTGTGTAATAACGTCAATCAATCATTCACTTGATGCTTGAATTTAATTACTCCAATCTTTCTCCAAAAACAATTTGAAAATCAATACTCGGGAGTGCAATAGGGATTCAGGTTGATCAGGCCTGTCCACCCATCGCATCCTAAGTACTGTAAGGGCTTGCCAGTGACCTCAAACAATTGTCTGTCCTGAGGCCCGTCCCTTAAACATTCACTCACACCACATATGCATCCAAACACTTTTTCTTTCACACTTTCATTCACCAAACGATACTTTCCAATTCCACACAGAGACCCCTCCCTTGGCGCGTCCGCCTTGATTCCACTGAGATTTGTGCTGGCAGTTCCTTAATTTTGCCTCAATTTAGCCAGCGTATGCCAAAATTTACAACTGTGGGTCTCTGGATTTTCCCATTCACTCCCCGTGAAGTTGTTTCTCCCCTCCTGGACGCAGCTGACGAAACTGCACCTGTGACATCAAACAGCTCATAGATGCGAATGTTAGCAGTCTGGTATTTATGGAATGATGTCATGTCCTCTAAAATTGTCATGTCAGCGTTCGCGTCGTACAGTCAAAAAAAAACATCTGTCTTCCACCTTTGTCACATTTAATACACATCAGTTAATAAATCATCTACAAAACTATTTAGTCCAACTTTATATTTGGTAAACCAATTTCCAATGGCTAGATATTCCCCTTTCCAAAGATTTTCTTTCAACATGTTCATAGAATACTTCACTTAAAACTTATCCCAAAACCATAATCCCTTTGCTTAAAAATTTAAATTTTAATAAGATTGTCGCCGCCCTGCTGTTCCTCAGGCATCCCCTGCAAGTTTCAGTGTTTAACTTGTGTTCTAATTCCCTGCTAATTTGTATTTATTGTTAGGTTGAATACATATATTTTATCCCGTACCTTACTACACTAGCACTGTAAAAAAAAACTGCTCCACACCTCAATGAGAGGCAGATGCCTGAAGATTAGATCAACGTCTGCAACATCGAGGGGGGGTGGTGCCGAGACACACCTCTGAAACAAAAGGACTGTGACCTTCTTTCGAGAGCACCAAAAGGCATATCTTCCTTTTCAATCAGTTAACGACTGCCATTGATGCCTGTTTTTCCTCTTGTGTCTGAAATGTTTACATGTTCCTGCTGGTGCTCCCCCCCCATTAATGGCGCCGTCGGATCGGGCGGCGGCTCAAACACATACTGTTGCGAGTCGGGCAACTGTGGATGAATGCCTCTCAGACATTCCGTCTTTTCTTCCGCTTTTTCAATCACTTCATCCTCTTTCTCTGACTTCCTCCCCCTACTTGGGAACGAGCATCTAACTTCAAAGAGCTGTTAACTCATTGTTAGAGCACACTCATGATTTTACGATTACACCTATAATCATTGCCTTCTGTAAAATCTTTCTCACTCTTATTTTTTTCCTTTAATTTTCCCAATTCACTGTAGCCTTACCAAAGCCACTCAAACAATCAAGGTATCAAATCACAAACTACAAAGTCAGGAACCACCTATGCTCTTGCAAAGGTTTCTCATGCTCTCAAAGCTTCCTTCAATTAAGATTTCATAACACCAATCTTTTTCTTTTTCTTCGTGTCATTTCCATCTGTGCATTTCATTCCAGTTACTAATTACAGTTACCTTAATAGAAAGACCATCAACTCAAGTATGAAACATGAAATATTTATTTCTTCAATTCCTCCTTACAGCAGACCCTAATTCTTATCCTTTTCATTTGTTCAAGTCACACCTTCTTCAATCACCAAACTCTGTCATTCTCAATACTGCCTGTTTCACCATCCTCCTTTCAATGGAACATTAATTGTTCCTTTCTCTTTTCTACACATTCTGCATCTTTTTCACATTCCTTTTCTTTTCTTATTGAACTTCCAATCGCTACACTGACACAATTTCTTCTCTTTTCTCTAGCTTTCTTTCTTTCTCTTTTCTTATTTCATCCCTACTTCATGTTTTTCTTCTCTTTTTTATGTTTCATTTTTATGAATTTATCCTTAATCTCCGTGCCACACCCAGGACCCGAGACCACTATAACACTTCCTCTCCTTCAACATCCCGAAATCCACTCGTGCGTGTCCCAACCACTTTTATGCAGAACAATTTTAGCCTTCACATTCACACCGCTTCCACTCTGATATTTTAAATCGTATCTTAACCACGAATAGTTCCAAACTATTCTAGTAGGTAAATCCCAGATTTTACACTACTATCGTCCACACTTTTACACTTATTTATTTATATATTTATTTATTTATTTAACCATATCGTATCTTAACCACGAATAGTTCCAAACTATTCTAGTAGGTAAATCCCAGATTTTACACTACTATCATCCACACTTTTACACTTATTTATTTATACATTTTAACGCCGTTCCACTCCGCCTTCCTCTTATAATTTAGCGTTGCCAATATGCAGAATTTGAAAAGGATCTGCTTACCTTATGTCACTGTGGGCCCAAGAGGAAGGCCGGTCGGATGTGCGGCTCCTTCATTCTTTATCAGGTCGTCACCTGGTGTGGACGTGGGCCCCAGGCCCGAGTCTCAGACTCTTGTGGTTTTTACTGAAGCCCCAGGCTTCCTTTGAGCCCCAGACTCTTGAAGCCCCAGGCTTCTTTTCTTTTCTTAGAGTCCCAGACTCTCTTTGAAGTCCCAGACTTCTATTTTCTTAGAGTCCCAGACTCTCTTTGAAGTCCCAGACTTCTATTACCTCTCATGCATCCCGTCGGCGTCACCATAAATTGTTGGAATTTGTCTTTATATCAATGTTAGAATTTAACTTTAACCCAATGTAAACTCAAATTAGTAATCTGACTCCAATTTGCGACCTTACCCAACTCTCACTCATCCAACAATATGCGCGCTCGTTCTGCAATAGAAAGGTATCAGGAAGCCGGCATTTTCACACACGAAGTGGATTTATTCCCAATACAGATTTTCTACATGGCACCTAGATCTCGGATCCCTCTCAATACAAGTCTACACCTCTCTTGCCACCAGCGAATGTGTTCTACCTCCGAGTTGCCCAGTCCTGATTCATACTATACAACATGCAAAATGGCACAGACAAAGGCATCCTGGCATGATTCTATTGGCTATGTGTATTGCAGTTAACTTTAGCTCGCTCTCATTGGTCTTTCTCCTCCCGCCGAATCCCGTGGCTCCTCCTGCGTGCGATCCCCCGATGGCCGCTCCTTCCCGGAGTCATCTCGTCTCGCTCAGCACCTTCTGCTTCTAAAACATTCCATTCTTGCACAACCCCCGCAACCAGTTTCGCGCCACCAGTCACACTCTCAGCATTTTACAATATCACATTTTCATACATTGGATGCACCAACATCTAATGAACTATGTTAAGCTCAAACTCTTATATTCCTTTAATAGTCAAAAGTATGAAATCCTTTAAGTGTAACTGAAGTTTAGACCATGCTAATGACCAGACACTCAGGAGAGGAATGCAGGAAGATTAGATCACAGCTGCACCACAGGAGGTGTGAACGAGACCCCTCTGAAACAATGGACTTCCATGCCAGGATCACAAAAGTGGCTCCGAGCAGTCTAACCTTTGTTCAGTTTTAAATTGACTGCCATTTACATTATCCTTTAGCCTGTTTGGATGAACACAGAGCTGATATATTGGCAGCAATCGTATTAATTCCTCTGCCACGAGTGAGACTTTTTGGATTTAGCCACAAGTTCAGCGACGTGGTAGCTAGCTTTTTCTCATGAAAGTTGCTTGTTTCGCCGTGTGTTCACGCAGGCGAACAAAATACCCCACATTTTTGTTTTGAAGTAAAGGGCGTTTCGTTTGGAGATGGCGTTTAAGCGTGCTTGGGACCAGAGCGCCGTTGGAGAGCTTTTCACCACATACCAAGCACAACGGAGTCTGTGTCGTAAATCCAAATGAAAGATAGCTTTCGCTGTATTGCCTCACGGCAGAAACTTTGCAGGTCGTCTTTGCTTTTTTTCCCCCCTCCACTCATACTAGGGCCTTCATCTAGGTCTGGGTTTTGTCCAGGGTCCAGTTCAGAGTCAGCATTTTTCATCACTTCATTACTTTCACCGTCGTTCTGTTATCCACTTTTTTTATTCTGCTATCCAATTCTCGCTGCATCCGCGCGTCACTAATTCGCTTGTCTCCAAGCACAAGGCAAGGAAAAATTCTTCGGGTTTGTTGGTCAATTTTGTCTGTTTTAAATTATCTCTCCGCCCATGTTTCCCCCAGAGAGAATTCAGACAAATTTTAGAAACTTGTCTCTTGCCAGGGTTCACTTTGATGCGTTCAGGATCCAGCCGGATACCTTGATGTGTCATGCAATCGTCGATGTATCTGTCCCTGCCCTCCTGATCAGAATCAGAATCAGAAACGCCTTTATTGTCATTGTACTCAAGTGTGCAACGAGATTAGAGAGCTCCCCTCTCCAGTGCAATACAACAATAATTCAGATAAATATATAAATTAGATAAATAAGAGAATAGTTTGTGCAATGGAAAGTAATACTGGATAGGATATGTAAAAACACATCACGTTGCTTTTCTGCAAGGTAAGGGTGGTCGTGTGTGTGTGTGAGAGTTTAGAATGGAGATGGCTCTTGGAAAGAAACTGTTTCTCAGTCTATTAGTCCTTGATTTGATGCACCTGTAGCGCCTGCCAGAGGGCATCAGGTCGAACAGGTGTGAGTTTGGGTGGGTATTGTCTTTGACGATATTGAGAGCCCTACTGAGGCACCGGGCGGTGTAGATGTCCGACAGTGAGGGGAGAGGGGAGCCAATAATCCTTTGCGCTGTTTTGACCGTCCTCTGGAGCCTCACTCTGTCCGCCTCAGTGCAGCCGCTGTACCAGGTGGAGACACAGTACGTCAGCACTGCGACACACAGCTGCCCAGTGATACACTTTGTGGCAGTGAGAGCATGTGGAGCCCACTGCAGGGCACTTCTCTTGGTTCCACGCATGTTGTGGGTGCTTGCCACATCTAAAGCAGCTGCTTGATTGTTTGTCCACCGCCACTTTTACGCAGGTTGTCGGCTGCGCTTAGCTAGGCACGTTCTTACAGATCATCGTGCGCTTTGATTTGACGGACATTGTCGACATTTGCATATTTTCTTCTCTAACAATCATCATTTGTTTCTGAGATATCTCAAACTGTTGGGGAATTTCAATTGCCTTTGCCAAAGTCAGTTCTTCACCTTTATCCAACAGTCTCTCTTGGACCCTCTTTTCTCTCACACCTGCTATTATAGCATCAATTAACATGTCATCGGAGTCAGCCTACTCGCAGTCCATTAGCATGAGCTTTAAGTCTTTAACGAAGTGATCAAAACTCTCCGTCGCATCTTGCTTCCTCTGTTTGAAACGATGCCTTGGTATTCTCTTATTTTTCCTCGGCCTAATGTAGTTGGCAAACTTGTCTAAAACTTTCCCAGGATCTTGCCGCTCACCATCGGCCCAGTCCAACGTTTTGTATATTTCCCTACCTTGTTCACCAATGCACGTCCCGAGCCATCCCGCACGTTGTTTATTTTCCAACTAGGCAAGGGGGCCATCGAAGAAGAAATCCACATGGCAACGGAAGCTTAAAACTGCTGATATAGATCTGCGGCGTCCCAGTGGATTTTGGGGTGTTCAAATGCGGCCGTTGCCATGGCGGCGTACCATGTAAAATACGTATTAATGACAAGAGCCAAGGCTGTAGCGGTTGTTGTTGTTGTTGTTGTTGGGCTGGCGCCTGGGCGGAACCTCCCAAGTTTCGCCCAGCTAGCGCAATCACCTTCTGCGGCTCGGTGGAGAGGCCGTTGTGAGGGGGAGGTGCGTCGCCGAAAATCCCCTGCCGGAGGGGAATGAGTCGGGGGCACCGCAGGAGCCATAGCCAAAAGGTGGCAGGAGATAGTGGCGGCGCCCTCTCCCTGACCGGTCCTCCGGACCGAGTCGTGGGGTAATATGGGTGCTGGCAGGATACATTCGTCGTCGACGGGGGACCGCCGACTCGTCCGGGAGACCACGTAGAGGTTGTATCCTTCCTCCCGGGCTGTAGCGGTCCCTTTGTTTATTCATGCACTTCCGTGACTAGCTGCCGCTCAGTATGGCAAGCGAGACGGACATAAAACAGTCGCGAACAGTGAACATCTCACAATACATTACAATAAAGTTGGAAATTTTCATTATCGCTGCTCACTGCCATTTTGCTGGACTCACCCCTGCTCATCAGTGTGTTAACCAAGAAAAAAAATATATATCAACAACTTCACTTAAGATATACCACACAACAGTGTGCAAAACCTTAAAAAAAGCAATAAAAAAACTATATATATATAAAATATATACAATAAAAAGTACTATAAAGTCTAGGATAACTTGTGTGATTAATTTTTGACCAGGAACATAAAGAGTGTACAAAAGGTGAATACAACTCCTGAAATTGTATGCCAATTATTATTACTCACGCTTAGTGGACAAAGTCGTGTAATTTTAGGATAAT
This sequence comes from Idiotropiscis lumnitzeri, assembly GCF_059441095.1. Lineage (NCBI taxonomy): Eukaryota > Metazoa > Chordata > Actinopteri > Syngnathiformes > Syngnathidae > Idiotropiscis > Idiotropiscis lumnitzeri. The sequence continues at coordinate 33,834,709 of NC_142393.1, read as the reverse complement.
CTGAACAAATTAACTACAATTTACAGTGATACAACTTTTAAAATGGTAAAAATAAGGGTTAAATTGGAATCCTTAGTTAATTTTATATCTTTATTGTTGCTACTTTAGTTGTCAGCAATTACAGGGAAAAAATAATGCAACTTATTAAAAAACAAAAGAGGAGGGGGGATTTGTATTGATAGAGTATTCGCATTGCAGTTTATCCATCTATCCAGTAGATGGTGGTAGTGAAACACTTGTTGATTGCTTTTGCCCATATTCAAGAATCATGTCTTCAAGGTTTTTCCAATAATGGCATCCTGGGTGTGAGTGCAGTCAATACAGCTTCTTTGGCTCAATAAAGATTAGAAAACACCTGCGTGAAGTGCTCAATTTGTTGAAGAATTTGAAGTGGACTTGATCAATCCTTAGGAGGACTCTGCAGGTCAGTTTTGGTTAATTTCACTTTCCAGTCAGTAAGACTGGAACTTTCCCACGCACTCCGATGAAAAAAAAAACACATTATACAAATAAACACGTCTGCTTGTTTCACTGCTGACGTGATCAAACTGATAAAACGTTCATCTCGCCTTCCTTCATCCCTCTGCTGGCCCCGCCTCTTCTCTCCACCATCCTGTCACAAAGCCAACGAAAGCCTCCACTTTTCTTTCACAGTGTGAGCGTGTGCACATATGCAGAGAAGGAGGCCCCAGTGCACCGCTTCCTGTCCACAAACTTGCTCCTCATGGCAACCCAATGATCATTGGCATGACAACGGTATCCCTTCTCCAAGGTCACCCCCTCCCTTCTCTCACATCCCAGCTTTTCACACACAACAAATTAAACAAAGTGCTCTTGTGTGTGAGTGCGTTTTTTTATCCCACAATTGCACAAAAATGATAAGCTGATCACTCCCCTTGCTAAAGGAGGCTAAGTTGTTCACACATTACTGAATACCATCAGCTTCAGTATATATATATATATATATATATATATATATTAGTGCTGTGAAGCGATTAAAATATTTAATCATTATTAATCGAATTTTTCATAATTAACTTGAAGTTAATCGCACATTTTATTCATTGTAAAAAAAATCCCTATACTTTTTGTACCAATATTTTTTTTAATTGCAATACCTTTAATTCATGAGAATTGATTTTTTTTGTTTTATGCAAATCCTTTTTTTTTTATTGAAAAAAATAAAGCATTGGATTCGACTCACACAAACAAAGTCACACAAAACAGCATCTCAACAGCCTTTCTAAGGGATCCAATTGGAGTAATATAAGAAATATAAAATGCCAACAAAGTGCAAATGAAATGGGTCAAAATAATGGGCTGTCATACAGAGGTAGTTGTGGTTATTGAGAGAAGTCCAGTAATCACCGGTGAGCGCCACTGCTTCCGTCATCTCCGCTTCCTGCAAGTCTTGAATGCTGGTTGCAATTGTGTATCTTGAGGACAATTTGTAAGTGCAGTCGTTGGACGCAATGGGAAGTTTTTTCAGCCAGACCTTCGTCCTCCATGATGCTAACACGCAGTGGCCACCCACTTAGCTATGGCTTCGGCGAGTCTCTTTTTAGTTGATCCATCCATTGGTTTCTGTCGCAAATTATCCATGGATGCCTGGGCTTGGCAAAGGGCCCGAGAATTGGCATCAGCAGTGTGCTTGGCCATCAAATGGTATTTTAAACTGGACGTGCTGCGATGGTAGTTCAGTTCACGATGGCAATACACACAAATGACTTGCTCTTATCTATGACACCATTAGGTAACATTTTAAAAAAAAAAAATTAATTTGCGTCAGTTTTACCACTTGCCATGATACTTTTAGTTCTATAAACCGGTGTTCTGAAATTCCTTCCTACCCATCGAGAAGTCCTACCAATGCTTAGTGTGCACGATGCCGACAGTGATTTCGTGGGACGTTTGGAGCTTTTTGTCCTACCTGTCGTTTGTTTTGATTAAAAGTGGGCAGTACTTAATATTTTTATTTTCATTGAGTCTTATTTGAATTTTCCATTGCCTCAAAATACACTGACGTGTGTTGAGCACATTACTCGTGCATATGTATGCCACACTCGTCTGATATCGCCAGTAAAAGTTGTTCGTAAACATATCTATGCATATACATATATAAATTAAACTGTCAGGACGTCCTACCTGCTTGCGTCTACGTGTATTTGACCAAAATATATTTTTTAATTATACCGTAGTACTTTGCTGACAAATTAGCCTCTGGTAGGAAGTTTCGCATGGGTAGGACATTTTGACAGATCTGGTTATCAAAACAACCTCTGGTATGACGATTCGTACGGGTAGGACATTTTGGCAGAAAAACTCCGCACAGCAAGCGCAGGCGTGTCCTAAATTTCACGTGCTTGATGTTTTTTCTGGTCTCGCAGGATCTAGAAAGGTGTTGGAGTTTTTCCAATGTAAGCGCTACGTCATAGGACTACGTTGTTTAGATGAGTCTTAATTGCTCGTTAAAAATTGATGGTATTAAAAGGGGGTTGGATTAAACCCATTAATAACGCATTTTTTCTGACTAATATATATATCCATCCATCCATCTTCTGTACCGCTTCTCCTCACTAGGGTCGCGGGGGTGCTGGAGCCTATCCCAGCTATCTTCGGGCAGTAGGCGGGGGATACCCTGAACTGGTTGCCAGCCAATTGCAGGGCACAGAGAGACGAACAACCATCCGCACTCGCACTCATACCTAGGGGCAATTTAGAGTGTTCAATCGGCCTGCCATGCATGTTTTTAGAATGTGGGAGGACACCGGAGTACCCGGAGGAAACCCACGCAAGCACGGGGGAGAACATGCAAACTCCACACAGGATAGCCGGAGCCGGGATCGAACCCACGCCCGATGCTGTCTCTCACTGTGAGGCCATCGTGCTAACCATTCGGCCACTATATACAGTGAACCCCCGCTACTTCGCGGTTCACCTTTCGCGGGTTCAGTGCTTCGCGGGTCTAAAAAATATTCGGGGGCATTGTAGTTTCGCCGAGCGGCACGACGGGGCGCTGGAGCGGTTAGACGGCCGGCGTGCGCCGAAGAAGAGCGTGGGCGAAGAGGAGAGTGGACGAAAAAGAGCACGTTCCACCGGGCAAGATCGGGGGCGACGTTTCGCGCGGTTAGGACCGTACCAGAGCTCCGGAGGAGGCCGGCCGGCGTGTGTGGCAGTTACGCCGAATAGGAGCACCTTCCCCGGGCACGGGCGGTGTCAAGCGGCCCCTAAGTTTAACCAAATGGAAGCTCCGGGGGAGGAGGGCGGGCGTGTGTCACAGTTAAGCCGAATAGGAGCACCTTCCGCCCGGGGCACGAGCGGGGCGAAATGAAACCGAGTTCAACCGAACGGAGGCACGCTTCGGGGGAGCAGGTCCGGCGTGCGTGATAATTAAGCCGAAGAGGAGCACCTCTTCCGCCCGGGCACGAGCGCAGCGCGAGGCTGTCAGTTATGAATGAATAAATAAATAAATGAAGAATGCCACCTTTCATTTCACTGTCATGATCCGTGCCTGTCATGCCGCGTGTGTTTTTGTTTTTTCAGCTGTGTGGGCGTTCCTCCAGCGATCGTCTCCCGCCATGCCGTCAGCTGCTGCGAGACGCGCCCACCAGCCCCGCACGGGATTCCCATTCACTCACTGATTACACTCACTATATAATCCACCTACACTGATTACCTGGCGTCGGATTGTTATCCTACTTCCTCATGCTCACGTACTTCGATCGTTATCTAGTTCAAGTGTTTCTTGTTGTCGCATTTTTCTTTCATTTCGTTATCAGCTCGGCTCGTTTTCTGTTCTCTTTTTCTGTCGATGATTGGTCTCCTCTTATCCTTCCGTGGTAAGCAATCTTCGTTAGTCATTCCTTGCCTTTTGCAAGCGCTTTTCGTTCTATAGTTATTCTCTTTTCCTGGTGCGAGTGTTCCACCAGCGCTTTACGTTCTTTCCGCCGATAGATTGGTATTATATATATTATAGCCGATAGACCCTCATAGTCCTAGATTGTAATTGGATACTGACTATATTGTGATTATAATAAATATCTTTGTATCCCCACCTTTTTTCCCGTGTCTGCGTTTGGAGAGTCCTGCTCCATCCTCCAGCTCTGCTGGAGGATCATAACATTCACAGGGCACACCGGACGGCGTACCAGCAGGTAAAAGTCGAAGTAATTAAATAAATACAAAAAGGAGTAATTGAATAAATACAAAAATAATGGCTGGGGAATAAAAAAATAATAAGTTTTAATAATAATTTGGTTTTTTTTGTTATAACATGAATTTCACTCTCTCTCTCTATCTCTCTACCCGTATATATATATATATAAATATATATATATATTTTTTTCTTAAGCATTTTTGAAGGTGCGCCGCTACTTCGTGGATTTTCAGTTTTCGCGGGTGGTTTCGGTCCCCATTAACCGCGATAACCGGGGGTTCACTGTATATATATATATATATATATATATATATATATATATATATATATATTTATATAGACTTTTGTAATCTATTTTGTCTGCGATGTCCTCAGTGGAATTAATCATCGCAAAAGCGGTTGAACTATTATTTCTGAAACCATATTCACATTAAGTTGTGCAACAAATAATTAAGTTTTTGACAACTAAGGAAGTATCAATATCGATCATTGGTGAACTGGTGACTATTGACACTTTTGTAAATTGGAATGACCTTGGTAATTTTCAGATGATTAAGAAATTCTACAGTTAAAAAAAATATAAAATACAATTATGAGTTTTGGCCATCTCTATATTCTGAATTACTTTTTTAATTATTGTCATTTCAAGTTCATTCCAATCCGTGGAGTATTTCATTTTTTTAACCCTTGCACTGGTTTTATAAATTCATTTTCATTTGTTGCACTAAGAAACAAAGAATGCAAATGTTGGATACATTTAGTAAAGGTTCTCTGTTTTGTAAAGCAGCCATATTAGATGAGCTGTGGGCCAATTTTGACAAAAAAAAAATAAAAATCATTGACAGCGTTGGCCAATATCATGTCTCTTGTTTGTTTTGTTTTCAGTTCCAGCTGGAACAGAAGGTCCTCCCCGCAGCGGCACACCTGTCATGCATCATGCTCATCAGGAATGGAGGTCTGTCCCTCCAGCACACCTGTCATGACTTTCAATTATCTTCGTATATAATGACTGTCAAGACAACAACCAGTGTTTTCCGTATCTTGTTCATGTCTCACCAAGTTCACCTTTTTTTGTATTTTCATAGTAAGTGTCATGACCCGTTCGGTCATGTCATGTCTTTGTTTTGTTGTCCCAGCTGAGTGGGAGCGTTTCCTCCAGCGCTCGTTCCCTTCCCTTGTCATGGCTGCATGAGAGACACGCCCACCAGCCACACACCGGTTCCTCATCAGTCACGCAGCTGTGTCACATTGACTGTCAATCACCCGGACTATTTAAGCGCTCAGGACCGACAGCTTGTTGTTGGGACATTGCTTCCTTCGCGTGAATGTCACGGTCGCTCCCTGATCTCGATCTCGATCTCGATCTCGTTCTCGTTCTCGTTCTCGTTCTCGTTCTCGCCCTTGCTCCTAGAGATCTGTCACTGTCCATGTTACCTCGTCATTTTGTTCGGTTTAGTCACGTTTAGTTCCTTTTCGTTACTTTGCACCTTGTCACGTTTGTTTGTTTCTCTCAGCACCTTGTTGCCCTGTTAAGTTCACTATTAAATTCCCTTTAAGTTACCCTTTGCCTGGCTTCCCTGCATTTTGGGTCCTCCTCCACCTCGCCCTCCAGCGAAACCTAACAGTAAGTACTTGGTTGTTAGGCTTAGTCTCGGATATTTTTTTGTTTCTTTGTTTTATTAGCCTTCTCTTTACGGCACAGTGTATGGTACTGTTTTTCTAGCCTTTTGCAAGCGTTTTTGTTTTGTCTCATTTTCAAGGCTTTTGAACTAGCATCATTTGTTGTATGTTGTCGGTTCCTAAACCATTTTTGGTCAATTCCCTATGAGTCACCCATCTCCACACCCTTCCAGAATGTAACAGAATAATCGGGCCATGGATTCCAGGGATTTAGAAAGGTCTGTGAAAGCACTGGCCAGCCAAGGGCAATTGGTGGGATGACAGAAGAGAGCTGTCGCCTTGCCGGTTCGAGGAATTGGGTACTCGTATGGAGCAGTTTAGACCCTGAGTCAAGCCACCCTTGCTGTTTCCAGATTTTCATCTCAATTCAAGCCATGTATTTAACAAGGATAGGAGACAATCTCCACCCTCTGTCATATGATTGATTTACTTTCCAATGCACCCTTTCCTACATCACACTTATACCCAGTTTCACAGAACGAACATCAAGCCATGAAGGAATATTTTGAAAACTCATGTCCAGCTGGACTTATTAAGCTATCGAAAACTCCATTACAAGCAGTTTTTTTCTTTATTGATAAAAAAAGACAAATCCCTACTGTCAGGTTCACTCAACAGATAAGGACGACAAGAGACTTTTTTTTTCTCACAAAGAGAGCGGAACAGAAATATGCCCAGTTACAAACTTCCTCCGCTTTGACGCACATCCTGTTGAAATCCTCTTTTTATTTCCTTAGGGATGGTGTGGGAGACACACAGCAGAGATGTGATAACTTTCACGCAATACAAGTCATTGCACAGACTGTAATGCAGACTTTTTTCTTCGGCGCCGTAAGTTTCAACAACAAACCAAAATCAACCACAAGATATTATGGATACTCTTTTGTGGCCAGGGCACCGCTCCTGACCTTGCGGGTTTGCTCTCTTTCTGACGACTTCACACACACTACACAGTCCTTCTGGGTCAGATTAGCAGCTTGTTCTACTATAAGTAACCAATTATTATTCCTTCCTGAAACTCCTGTCGTAACTTGAAAGCAGTCACATTTTACAGCTCTTCGGATTTCCGCCTATAATAGAAGTCCTGAGTGGCATTTCAGATTTTGCTCGATGCTCCGTCCACTAGCACTAACCCATAAACTTATAGCAAGGTACACTGGTTTGCTTGATTGACACTTCAGAATTAGACCCCAAGTAGTTTTGTTTATGTAAAACTTCCTTGTGCAGATTTGACAACAACACTCTTATCACAAAACTTAAAATTTCGGAAATAACTCATTACAACTAAAGTTCAGTTTTGGAACTCAGTCTGGCTATTTTTTTGGCCTTGTCATGCTGACTGTTGTTTCCTGTTTGGGCAGTTTCATGCTGTATGACCATTACCACAGCACCAACATGCTGTTGGACTAGGTCTGCATACTCCTCTTCCTGCTCTACCTCTGCCTCTAAGGACTCTTCTTCTAAAACCTCCTCTGCCTCTACCTCCTTAACAGTAAATTTCTATTTTTTTCTCCTTGATAAAAGGATTCTGCAGTTTCCTGCTTTTTCTTTTCCTTCAGTATTTTTCTATGCTTGGAGGGAATCAGAATCAGAAATCCCTTTATTGTCATTGTACTCAAGTGTGCAACGAGATTAGAGAGCTCCCCTCTCCAGTGGAATACAACAATAATTCAGATAAATATATGAATTAGATAAATAAGAGAATAGTTAGTGCAATGGAAAATAATACTGAATAGGATATATAAAAACACATCACGTTGCTGTTCTGCAAGGTAAGGGGGGTCGTGTGTGTGTGTGTGAGAGTTTAGAATGGAGATGGCTCTTGGAAAGAAACTGTTTCTCAGTCTATTGGCCCTTGATTTGATTAACATCGTCCCCCAAAATACCGGTGGCCAGGCCAATGTAATGTTTGTTAACCCAACTGCAAATTGTGTACTTTGAACCTACATAAAGAGCATTCTTCAAGTGTTCAATCTGTTGTTCGATCGATTAATCTTTACACAACAGACGCTGCCCAAAGCACACCAGTCACAACGTCTCTCGATGCCACAATTTATGAGTTGTTTTTTAGAAGCATGGGCTCATGAATCTGCTACCACTGAGCTTTCACAAAAGCCAGTACCATACTTGAGGGGCCGTGCGTCAGCGAGACTGACTAACAATGATGAGAGGGAACCTGCGGTGTTTGGAGAACTTGCCTAGCTGTTCATTTTGGATACAGAAGTTGGGGACTTTGATGGATTTGTGGACGAGGACTGATCAAAATGAGTACATTGTTACGTCAATACATCCATAAAGTACAACAAAATTCAGTTTTGCTTCCACAACATATTTTAAAAACATATGCTAGCATGCATGTTAGCTTATGTATACATGCATCCTAAGCTCAGGTATTGTAGCATCGCTGGGAGGCTGAAGCAACGCCTTTCAGCATTTTGGGATATGAATGGCATGAGAGATACATGTTTTGTTTTAATTATATTTTTTTGTTCCTTGTTTTGGTTGTTGGTTGTTTGCTAGTATACAGTTGATTTTGGGTGATAGTTTTGGTTTTGATGTTACACCGTGACTGTACATAGAGTGTTCACGAGTGACTTGCCTACATCGGCATTGTGTAATCGAGCGATTGTGAGTTTTTACATCTGCTTATGTTAATAAAGTTGTACACATGTACGTTGAAGTTGTGTCTTTTTCTTCTTCAGCGCCAAAAGGTTCAACAATCAACCACAATATATTCCGGCCACTCTGTGGCAAGGACACTGCTCCGGTCCTTTTGGCTTTGCTCTTTTTCAGACAACTTAAATTTACACAATTCAAACAATTTTATATAGGAATAGGAAAATCGGGGATAATTTATGTACATTCATTCTAACAACCGTGAACTTAATGAAATTGCAATTAAGGATAAATACTTGTTTTAGTCCGCTTTTGCCCCTCTTCAATCTGCAACGATTGTCACTAAACTATATTTACGCAGTGCTTACCATTTGGTCTGTATTAATGAAGGGGATGAGTGAAAGACACCTTCAGGCAATTTTGAGTACCTGGTCATGCCTTTTGGTTTGGCCAATGCCCCCGCCATTTTGCCAAACAAGCTAAACAAGTCTGATTAACTAATTTAATTCTAGCCATTTTCAGTAAAGCAAAGCCCTCAATCCCAGTGTTTTTCTGGATTTTTCAAAGCCTACAGAATATTATGTTCTAATCAAATTTGAAAGACTCTCTTCTTTCATCAGAAAAAAAGTAAATTTCTTTCTTTTTCAGTTTTTAGCTGACAGTAGTGATGGGTCCAGCGACACAGAGGCGTCGATGCGCGCGCCGAGCTTCCAGGGCAAACCCCGTGTCGGTGCGCGTACTGCTTTGAGAAAGTCACGTGACCACTACCAGAATCGTGTCGACACAGCGGTCGCGCGCCAAACTGTGTTCATAAGGAAGCGCTTCTATCAACAGGATGGACGCTCAAAACAAGCATCGAGTTATTGGCACGTTACTTTGCATTAAATATCCGCAAGATGGAAGACGTCACTGTTGATGCGCACTCAGAGGTGCAGCGCTATACGTCAGCAGGACACGTTGCACGTACGGAAGACCCGCTCTTATACTGGAAGTCCATGGAGGCAACGTTCCCTCACCTATTTATATTAGCCACACAGGCGTTGTGTACACCGGCCTCTTCAGTGCCTTGTGAGAGGATTTTCTCAAAGGCGGGGGAAATTGCCTCAAAAGAAGAAATAGACTGAATAACAAAACGCTGGAGAAACTAATTTCTTTTGAATAAAAATCTTTAATTACAATGAGTCCATTGTCATTCACAACACTTTTACTTGGGCATTCAGACAGATGTTCTCTTAATTTATCAACTGCGTCTCGAATATCAAAGATTTTTTTTATGAAATTGCGTGTATGTAAAAATAATGTGAAAGCAAATGCCTAATCAGAATCAGAAATCCCTTTGTCATTGTACTCAAGTGTGCAACAAGATTAGAGAGCTCCCCTCTCCAGTGCAATACAACAATAATTCAGTTAAATATATAAATTAGATAAGAGAATAATTAGTGCGATGGAAAGTAATAAGAAATAGGATATATAAAAACACATCACGTCGCTAATCAATGGAATTGGATAAAATTAGTTTCACAGATCAGTGTCAGATGACCCTGTCAAATATTTCCTGCAAGTCCACCAGGTGTCAGTATTCAGCAACACAGTGTCAATACATTGTGTCACTGTGTCGAAACGATACAGGATGCCTCATCTACCCATCACTAGCTGACAGCGTTAGAAAATAGCTAAATTTGTTCAAAATCCCATTGCTGACAAAACAAACTGAGAAAAAAAGCTTATAGTAAAAAAAACTAACTTTTCAAGCACAACCTTGCACTATTTTTTTCTTTTGTGACAGCTCAAATATTTAAATATTGCTTTCATTCTATAAAATAACAATACAACAACAGCACAACAAAAAGTGCTTTTGATAACAAAATAGCAGTTTATTTGCACAGAAAAAAATTTAACTGCTGAAATCAACTATATACACAAGTGCATGAGTGACAAGTGTTTGTGCATGCGTGTATGTGTGAGTGTGTGTAGACCTACGCCTGCCGCCCTCCATTCAAATTATATTATACAAAACATATCCTACTGGTTATTATAATTTGTACCTTTTCTTAATGAGATCTGCTTAAAATGATCCCAGACGCATCATCCTAGGGGATGCTCTCTTATTTTTCATTGTGGACGGTGAGTCAGTTGAAAAACAAATCCGATTGAATTGAGGTTTGAAGATGTGAGTTGGGTGCGTCAGTTTCACCTGTGAGCTCATTGTTGTCAATGTGCGCCATTTTATTTCGAATCACCCGGGAAACTATGGCCGTGTCCAAATTAACAGGCTGCGACCTCCGAAGGCCAGTTCGCAGGCTGGGTCCTCGAAGCCTAAGAAGGCTCCTCCTCATGTAGCCTTATATGGACCGCATAACCCGTGGTGAATTTGGATAGGCTCGATAGCTACGTACAAATAATTAGGCTGCGTCCTTCGATGTCCAATATGGCGGACAGAAGACGTCACTTCCGGTGCGACAAGAACGCTTACGCCGGTGTCCAAATTCACGCGGCCTCCGAGTACTAGCCTTATAATCTGTCCTCGTTTCCATGGAAACTCCATGGAAACGGGCCCTGAGTGAAGGCTACGAGCATGCAACCTTCGCAACCTTAAAAGCCTCGCTCTTCTTCTACGCCGTTCTACACTCGCAAGATGCAAACTACCGAAGCCACGTGTTCCGCCTCATCGGAGTGCACTTTCAGATGTAAGTATAAGTTATTTATATGCAATATTAAAACATCACTCATGAGAAATATTGGGCAGCAATGTTTGGATATTTAGCTCCAGATTAAGATAATTTTATTAGTTGCGATATCGGCCAAATATAACTAAGGTAGCTCTAAGAACTATTGCATAGGAGGTACGGCTGAAACATTTGAATTGTCTTATTTCTGCCTGTTGGCATTATTTTATTTAATCTTTCCCTTATGTTTTAGGGAGCAAGGAGATGACCGCGCGGCTGATCAAGCTGCGCGGGGAGTACGAGAGCCTCTTTACGGGGGCCAAGTTCTCCGCAGCCACAGCATGGAGGTAAAAATACAATTACTATCGGGAAAAATATTTGACGGGTTATTGTCTGATATTAATGAATAATATACGAATCACCCTCCACATTAACATGATAAAACGCACTGAAGCGGTCATGAACTAATGTACTGAAGTGCATAAATCTGCATGTTACCCATAACACCAGGATTTCTGACTAATGTTTGCATCGTTTTTAACCATTTTTTCATCCTTTACTTTTGCATGCATTTTTATTTATTTAATACAGGACCATCGTTGACAAGCTTGAGCTGCAGGGCAAAGTGACGCCCCTGCAGGCGAAAAAAAAATGGGATAATTTAAAAATGAAGTATAAAGTATGGAAGTCCACATTTCTTTTTCTTGTGTGTGAAAATGAAGATATAATTGTTTTATCTTTTTGCTTCTTTTCATATAAAGGATTGCAAAAACCCAGGCACTGGCGAAGGGGTGGCAGGGAGAGCTACTGCCGATACTTGGCTCTGGTTCGACCTCATGGATGGAGTGCTCGGACAGAGACCGTCCATCACCCCCCCTGTCCTAATTGCCTCCATCCCTGAGGAAAGACCAGGGCCAAGTCAGGCCATCCCTGAAGAACTCCCAGGGCCAAGTCGGGCCAGGGTGACGCAAGAGGAGGAGGAGGAGGAGGAAGAAGAAGAAGTCGTAGAAGAAGAAGAAGAGCGAGGCCAACGACCGAGAGGGAGAAAGCGAAGGAGAGAGGATGAAATGATCAAACTATACAGACTCGACTTGGCAATGCGGAGACAGGAATTGGAGAGACAGAGGTTGGCAGAGGAGGGAAGGGCAACTGAGAGGAGGGAGACATTTGAAAGGTTTTTCAGTTTGATGGAAAAGATGATAAATCAAAATAAAAAATGAGTGAAATATGCTTGGTGTTCAAGACTGAAATTTAGATAACATTCATTTAAGAGTAAACAAAAACCGGGGTACTTTCAAAACAGATGAACTAGTTCGTATCCCAGTCACATCTTGAGATCAGCTTCTTCAGACAAAAGTGAAAAATCCCAGGTTTGTGAAAGACCAAAACTTTTACAATAATATGAAGACTCCACCATGTCTGTTTTGCTTACAAACTTAATTTATTGAAAAACTGGTGGACAAACAAGGCATAAATTTAGTACATTATAATTCACAGTAACTATTCACAGAAAATAAAAAACCATTTCCCAGTTCATAACTGTTGCAGGATAAACCTGAGTGTGTCAGTGCTGTTTTGCCAATTTTCGCCTGAGCAGGGACTCATTTGGAGCATGGATGGAACCCTTGTTCCAGGACCCATGACATGGATGGGGCACGAGCAAGAGTCCTGATCTTCCTCTCGTGACTTGAAGTGGGGCATCATACCGGTTGCAGTGTCCACTACATCATCCATTACGTGGGGGTTTGCAGGGATGGTTGGGGCAATAGATGGCTGCCATGTCACTACAAAAGATGGGATAGATTTATTAACCATTCATTACATTGTATATGAATCTATTTTTCCATCTTCTGATATTTCGCCACGTTTGTGTGGCTGTGCTGTTTGATGATTCAGTTAAAGATTATTTTGTGGCATATTTGATGGGATGATTGCTCAAATACCATTGTGCAGTTAAAAGTATTTAAATACCTAAATATACTTGTGGTCCTCTGGTACCTCCTCCAGGGCAGACACCTGAGCAGACAGGTGGTCGCTCCACTGCACTCCAGCGACTGTGTCAGCCACCTCTTCCACAGCAGCCTCCTCTTCCCCTTTGTCCTCCGAGGCCATGAGGTCTCCCACCCCAAGGCAGATGTTGTGGAGGACGGCACAGGCAGCGATGACCTAAAAGAAATAAAAAGGAAATGCTGTATATTAGCTATATTTGATAGTTATTGCACTGAACAGGACATGATTTGATCCTGAATAAAGAGCAACATATTGAGGGTATAAGTATCAATTATACTTTTTTTTTAATTTACTTACATGTGGTGCAAAGGTGTGGTGCACCTCCAGGGCGTGGAAAAAGATGGCCCGGAATCTCACCTTCATCATTCCATCATTGGAATGATGAACGTTGAAGCGCCGGGCCCCCACGCCCTGCACCGGCCGCTTGTAAGGAGTGATGAGGGGGAGTGGTCGCTGGAGGCACGGATACCCTCCATCTGCCAAGATGAAGTGCCCTGGAGGAGGATACAGCCCTCTTTGGTAAAGAGGGCTGTGCCGGAGGACCCTGGAGTCGTGGACTGATCCAGGCCAACCCACGTATATGTCCAGAAAGCGACCCTGATGGTCACACACAGCTTGCATGATTATGCTGCTGAAAAGCTTGCAGTTCTTGTAGTCATGACCATCAGGGCCACTTGGAGGCTTGATTCGGACATGACAATCATCTATTGCTCCAGCAGCTCTTGCAAATGCATGGTGCTTCGCCAGCCCTGCAAATCCCTGGGTCACTGCCTGAAGGTCTCCTGCAGTGTTGGGGAAGTGGATGACTCTGTGGCGAAGAGCCACCACTTCCCCAGTGACCCGGTGGATGATGTAGTGGACAGTGGACCGCGGCATCCCAAATGCTCGTGCCACCACCCGATATGATGCCCCACTCGCCAGCCAGAAGAGAAAGACAAGGACCTCTATCTCGACACCCCATCCATGTCGTCGGTCTTGGTCCAGGAGGTTCAGCAACACTCTGAATGAGTCCCTGCTCAGGCGAAAGTCTGTTTGGAGATCCTCTCCATTGAAAAAACGATCCAACACTGGCACACCCAGGTTTATCCTGCAGTATGGACTTCTTGGCTGTTAATGTTTTGAATAAAAAAAAAAAAACATGAACGCATTAATTATTGTACTTGTTTCGTTTGCTTGCATCATTCCTACAGTATCACCAACTTAATTTTAATAACTCTGGCCCTAAACTCTCTAGTGGTATTCTGGTGTTTTGCCATATGTACAAACTAATCACGGGGACAATAAAGCCGTCACAAGTATCTAAATTCATAAAAACTCTTTCAGAATGTATATAATTATATCATTTCCATTCAATATACGTTCTATTATGAAGCTAACACATGTACTACTGAAGTTGTACTACTGATGTTTTTAGTTCATCTGTAACAATCACGTTATAACCCTATTGACCTGTCAATGTTGGTAATAGTGTGAAAATGCTGATAGACGGATTTAGAACTTACTTCATTCCTTCGATAAAGGACAACTCTGCGATGGGAAAGCGTGATCCTCCTCTCCTCAAGAACAAAATGGAAATAAACTAAAAAGTGAAATAAAATGAAGAAAAGTTCGGGTTCCATCGTTTAAAATGAAATAATACAAATGTTTTGCTAAGCCGATGCCTTCGGTCTGGCGCTCGTCGCTGATTATCCATTGATTATCCAAGCCGTTTATAAATCCACCGCAAATACTTATCACCTGCGTAGAACAGAGGAGCAAAGTATATGGGGGCGTAACGTAAATGTTGCGCCAAGCGGCCTTGGCTCCATGGAAACGAAGACCAATTCCAAGGCTGGATTGGAAGGTCGCACGTGACAGCCGTGAATTTGGACACCACGCGCGGTCGTGTCGCGCCGAAAGTGACGTCATGCGGCCGAAAAAGCAGCCTTCGGAGGTCGCAGCCTGTTAATTTGGACACGGCTTATGTGTTGGCGATGAGACGTAGGAAGTCAGAACTGGTGAGGCTTCGGACGTAGCGACACAATTTCTGAGGCTTCGGGCGTGGCCACAAGCATAATCATGCCTTGATGCGCGTTTTGCAGATATTTTTACTCGGCACACGCATCGGCGCCACGGCACAGGAGAGAACATCATTGATAACGTGTACAGATGCATAGATCTCAATCTGTACACAAGGCGCTCCGCGTAATAGGGCACCCTTGTCTATTTTGGAAACGATTTGGAACTTTAAAGTGTGCCTTATGGTTGTAAATATACGGTGTAAATATAAAATGTTACACTTTGTCCATTAATTATTTGGTCATATGAAATTGCAAATTGTCTGCCTCAGCACGGTCAACAACTGACCTGACGCATTGCATCACGTGACCGACGCACCCTCATCGTGTGTTTTGGTTCTCATTCTACGAATAATTTGAAGGCCGATGCCAGAGGACCTCAGGATCCATGATGGTTAATATGACTATATCAGGTCGGATAAATAAGATGACCCATTTAATTACTAGGACAAAAATTAATTTGAGTGACTTATCCTCATCTGACATTGAGGATGTGAGAGATATTCATGAGTCAGAATTAGAAATAGTCACATTTGATGTCTATAAATCAGTTAAATGATGTAGATCCTGATATCCACATTCATAATAATATACCTCATAATTGTAAATAGAGGCAGCTACCTGGTTAGCACAATGGCCTCACAGTGCAGAGGTCGTGGGATGGCTTTCCTGTGTGTAGTTTTCTCCGGGTGCTCCGGTTTCCTCCCGCATTCCAAAAACATGCATGGTAGGTTGATTGAACACTCTAAATTGCCCCTAGGTGTGAGAGTGGATGGTTGTTCATCTTTTTATGCACTGCAAGTGGCTGGTGTATACTTCCTACTGCCCGAGGACAGCTGGGATAGGCTCCAGCACCCCCGTGACCCTTGTGAGAAGAATAGATAATGGATGGATAATTGTAAATACGACCATGATGAACAAAGTGGAAAACTCGACAAGCCTGTCTATATATCCAGAACTCAGTTAAATTGCTGTTGTTTATATGTACATTTTGAATAACAAGATGGAAAGCGCTTTGCCACTGCTCCAGCTGTTGTGAAATGCGCTATATAAATAAAGTTGTATTGTATTGTCAGAAACGTGAATAAATTAAAAGAAATGTGGTAATTTTGAACTCAATGACCGTCAAATATTCAATCAAAATTGGAATCATAAGTCAGGTGGTGCGGTTGACCTTTATGGGAAAATAAAACCAAAAGTTAAATTAATGAGGTGAAATTACTTTAGCAATGGATCATGTTTTTGCAGTGGCGGGCCGTGCATTTCACACGTAGGCCTTCAGTGAAGTCATACTTAATCCGACTTGAATAAATCCCCCTTTTTACCATCATTTATGACACCACGACTGGAGAAATGAACAGAAAGACATTTACGCACTCCTGCGTGAGTGTTGCACAACCTAGCTTTTCTTGAGAGGTCCGTCTTGAAAATGGCCTCGCAAGTGTATCTGCAATTAAATCCAAACTTTGACCATTGTGGTTTAAAAAAGGCCTTACAGCTTCTCTTGAGAGGTCTGTCTTGAAAATGGCCTCGCAAGTGTATCTGCAATTAAATCCACACGTTTCCCTCCTTCGACCATAGTGGTTTAAAAAAGGCCTTACTGTCATCAACTCATGATCTGATTGGCTATCGCAACCGTCTATCAATGGTAAAGGCCCCCTTACTCACATAGAACAGACGCTCGCACGATTGTATCTGAAGGCCTTTGACGAATAGTGTGTGCTACTGGTATTATGAAATCTGCCTGGCAACATGTGCTAGCTGAATTATGACAATTATGATAAAAAACTCTAACCTAAAAATTTAACACTAGTATAAATAAATTACATCAATGTGAAGAATATGATCATGATTTCTTGATTATGTTAGGCCAGCAGAGAAGGCCTTGAAGGCCCTAACCGTCCACCACTGTGTTTGTCACAGTGGAGATCATTCTGGAAAAAAGAAATAAATACGCTTTATCTGGCATCAATCATGCGTTAGGTGCTGATCTGGAAGTGTTTATTGTTCAAATGGAAATATTGTTTGCAAATCATAACCATAAAGACAATTTTGTCTGCAATAATTTCAATGTTCGATTTGCTCAAACCAAAATATGTCTCTCGTTATATCCAGTGGTCACGAGCCCCATATATATATATATATATATATATATGTGTGTGTGTGTGTGTGTATTAGGGGTGCAACAATACACAAAATTCACGGTTCGGTTTGGTTCGATACATTAGTTTCATGGTTCGATATTCTTTCAATACCATTTTATATTATTATTATTGAAGCTACTTACATTTGTTTAAACTCAAAAGTACACATTTTACATTTAATTAAATGTATTTTAGCAATACCTGACTCATTTTCTACTGTGCATACTTAGCAGCACAAAAAAAACAGCACCATGAAAAAAAATAAGAATATTGTACGAATTAGGGTATATATAGGATATGAAGTATATTTAATTCAAAGACTGTTCTAATAGCTTTCTTGGATTCTTGAATACGATCTAAATGGAGACATCTTTCCAGACATTTATTTTTTAAACATTTCTCAAAACTGCCCACAAGCGCCACATTCCAGCAGTGTTGGTTTGCAAGGCCCAGTGGTAACTTAAACAGAGTGTTCTGTTCTGAAACGTGCTAAAGACAGCTAATATGGCACAATATTTGCAAAGTATGCAAGTAAATCAAACTAAGTAATCTGAATTAAAATATTTAACTGAGTTAAAATTTTCTGGATTAATCACCTTAGTTAATATATATATATATGGTTAGCACGATGGCCTCACAGTGAGAGACAGCATCGGGCGTGGGTTCGATCCCGGCTCCGGCCATCCTGTGTGGAGTTTGCATGTTCTCCCCGTGCTTGCGTGGGTTTCCTCCGGGTACTCCGGTTTCCTCCCACATTCCAAAAACATGCATGGCAGGCCGATTGAACACTCTAAATTGCCCCTAGGTATGAGTGTGAGCGCGGATGGTTGTTCGTCTCTGTGTGCCCTGCAATTGGCTGGCAACCAGTTCAGGGTGTCCCCCGCCTACTGCCCGAAGCTGGGATAGGCTCCAGCACCCCCCGCGACCCTAGTGAGGAGAAGCGGTACAGAAGATGGATGGATATATATATATATATATATATATATATATATATATTAGGGCGTCCACCACAGGTAGCAGAAAGAAGGCAGCCTACCCCAGTTAAAAAGGCCGTGAGATTTCACAAACTCACAATGGTTCTCGCCTTGTGACAGCGAATTGAGGAGGTCTGAAGGTCCAATAGGAGTACATGCTGAATGATTGTTGGCCTGAACCCAAATTGACCTGTTGTCACACCACAAGATCCTGTCTGCGCCAGCAGAGTTAACCATTCCTTTGTGTTGCAGGCTGTAATTGATGCACAACACGACTGTACAGCCTCTGTTTTTTCCTTGTTCCAAATTTTTGTGTCCGTATTGTAGACTCTAAGTGTACAAATTGTGTGAAACACCAGATGAACTCCATGACCAAACTCCCTTCAAGCATAGAGTGAGGCCAATTCTTCCCCAGGACCAAAGGCTGTTTGTAAACATCTACATGATCTTCTTGAAGCTGGTGTCATAAGTGAGTCGGAATCGCCATTCTCTTCTCCAATTGTGGTGGTGTGGAAGCGCAATGGAGAGGTTAGGCTGTGCATCGATAACAGAAAACTGAATTTACAAACCGTGAAAGATGTTTACCCACTTCCAAAACTTGAGAAATCTTTTGCTGCTCTGGCAGGCTCCAAATGGTTCCCTATCCTAGACCTGAAGTCTGGATTCTACCAGATTTAGATGGAAGATGAAGATAAAGCTAAAACAGCTTTCGTGGCGAAAGCTATTGATTTTTGGGAAGGGAAACGAATGCCGCCTGGAGTCACAAATGCTCCAAGCACGTTTCAGTGGCTAATCGAGCGATGTATGGATATAAATCTCACGTCTTTCCGCATGACAGCATTATTTTCTCTGCAAACCTGAAGGAACACGAGACTCCTTCGTGTACTAAGTCATTTAAAAGAATTTGGATTAAAGCTTTCACCAGTGAAGCGTACATTTTTCCAATCTGTGATAAACTTTGGGTGTGTTGTGTCTGAGAAAGACGTAGAGACCAACCCGGAAAAGATAGAAGCTTTAATATTGGCAAGTCCCCCCACACCCTGAAGGCGTTGCGATCTTTTCTTGGCTTTACTGGATACTACAGAAGATGTATTAACAATTATTCTGACATTGTTTAACCTTTAATGAGCTAACCCGTGGTTATGCTCCTGTTTGACATTCAGTCAGTGTGAAGACTCCATTATGCAAATATCTTAACCCAAAATTGCCTTTTGGAGGAAATTGGACAAGTGCTCACCAGAATGCTTTTGAAACAGTTATTTCGAGGTTGACATAAGCACCTGTCCTTGGAAACGCAAATCCAAAATGACCTTACATGTTGTGCACGGATGCAAGCACAACAGGATTGTGTGCGGTGTTGTACCAAAAGCAAGAGTAAAATCTGCGAGTGATTGCTTATGCTAGTCATGGATTATCGCGGCGTGAAACACGATATCTGGCCCACAAATTGTTTCTGGCCTTGAAGTGGAGGGTCAGTGAACAGGTCTATGACTACCTGGATCATCCAGGAGGGGCTCAGAGTAGAGCCACTGCTCCTCCGCATTGAGAAGATTCAGAAGAGGTGTCTTGGGTATCGGATGAGGATGCTTCGAGCCCGGATAAATGGAAAAAATGGATGGATGTATGGATGGAGCCAATCTACCATCTTCATACTGGAACTAGAATGGGGCTATTTTGGTTCCACAGCAGGCCTCATAGGGACTTCTGGCCTCTAACCCAATGACCCTGCCGGGTCCTCTAATTTAATTAGGGTCTTCAGCATTGTGATTCTTGTGTTTTTTTTAACATATTAAAAATTTCCTAGGGATAAGAAAACTTTTGTCAAACGTCTGGAGAACATTTGCGACCTTGAATGAACACTGACGAGAACACATCCTTTGCTACCCTTGTACCCTCTTGTTTGCTCCTCACTTGGATACTTTAAGTAAAAGAAACATGATAGCAGCAATGTGTTGCCAGTATACAACAGTCAGACATGGCATCTGTAAAATGACTTTTCTGTTTAAAGAACACTAACAACATTGAAATCACTGGGATTTAGTGTATAAACATCTGTCCATGAACATAACAACAGCAAAGTAACCAATCAGGACTCAAACCTGAAACCCTTTGGTTGCATAACACTGGTCTGCAGCCTGCAACACACGCATCAAGGGAGTGCAGTATCGGTGGCTTCATTAGAGAACAGAAGATGTTTGTTTCAGTGTTTCGGACCAATGGGTGAGCGCTCATCACTGCTAATGAGCTGTCCTCTGCTCGAGGCCCAGGCCACATGCCAGCGTTCATGTGATGATGTCACACAGCCTTTCGCAACCTTCAGGGCCTTCAACATCTAAATTGTCAACATAGATGACTTGTTGCATGTGTAGCTGTCTCTGAAGTCACACACACGGACCCATTCTCACAAACTTACACACACTCATACAGGTTGCTAGGGGTTACCAAGAGGCGAGGGAAGTTCGATGGGAAACTTTTGTTTCCAAGCACTTTGACTTTCTAAATTGAGAGTGAGAGAGAGTTTGCGTTGGGGTGTGCATGTGTGTGCGTGAATGCATGTGTGTGTGTGTGCAAGCGTGCTTGGTAGTATCCTACGGTAATGCGATATTTTAACTATTAAGATATTATTCTAATCGTAATAATAACACTAATAGTTATACAGTATAGTAACACAAATTATTTTTATACTGTGCCCCAAGACAGCTGGGATAGACTGCAGCATGCCTGCGACCCTCGTGAGAATAAGTGGTTCGGATAATGGATGAATGGATGTTATTGTTGTTTCTTTTTGTCTATAAATGGGGCATGCTTTTAGTAATTATTTAAAAAATATTGTTATTATAATATCTTTATCATGCCCATGTTGATAATGATGACCTCATCAATGCTGAAGATTATTTTTATTTCAAATTCTTGACAGTTCTTTTATGTATCCTTGACAATGCGTTGACCGTCACTTTATTAACATGGATCATACATGAACTTGCACTTGGATCGTATGTGATGGTTACCATGGCAACAACAAGTCAGCGAGTCATTAGTCTTAAATGCAAACAAAGTGTTCTGAGGTTGACATTAGTGCACATTCTTATTCTTCTAACTCTCACCCTAAAGGTTGTTAATCTACATTTATCGCATTAAAAAAATGTCATGTGACTGCAAGAGGACAATTTGTGTCAATTCAAGTTTCTCTACCTTGACTTGATTCATTTTACTTTCGCGTTTAACATTAACATTAAGTTATTTGAAACTGCTACTTTATCATTTACATTATCTCACATCTTCAAACAGTCTTGATGGTGACCAATATCACTGCCGAGAGGAAGTACAGTGACTGTGGAGAGGAAGGTGAACAAGTAGGATACAGGATGGGATGAGAAAGAACACAGGAGTTGTATCATTTAACTGGAGAGAGACAAGATGACTGTCGCATCTTTTGTTTTGTCGAAGAAGATGGTCGCTTCTTTGGCTGTCTTCAATGGGAGGTGAGCAGAACCTTTGGCCGAGTTCTGCTGACAAACTCGACAGCAGCAGCAGCAGCAGTCCATGAAAACCCGACCCAGCGCCTTTGGATCATAACAGAGTGCAGATGTTCACATAAATGTTTGTACAGTACATATTCATAGAGGTTCACAGTAGTTGTTCACATAGAAGTGGAGTTTTGTGTGTAGAAGGTCAATCTGCTGTGTTTTGACGTTCATATTGAATCATCACCTACCTTACATAAATACAGCAGTACCACAGGCGTGATGGAGGACTTGAGGAACAATAGGAAGTGATGTAAGAGAGCAAATGTAGCCGCTGTGTCCACAGAGATGGTGATGTGGGTGTACGCTAGCGTGATGTTGCATATGTGTTCAGGCAGAGCGCAGACGGTGTACACTAGTGCTAATGCTAACAACGTGCAGTTGAGCTTCTGCTCCAGTGCCAGGTGATGATGTTGCTGGTGATTGGAGGATGCACAGTCATGGGTACGCTGCTTGTGAGCAGAGCTGGAGTCGCTGTGGACGTTGCGGGTCGCCATTTGGCAGAGGACGGTGAAGAGGACGGGCAGGCACAAGTAACAGCCAAAAGTCCACCACATGCGGGCCTAAAAAGTATATAGAAAACACAGCCCACTTCGTTTCCAAACTGACTAAATAACTAGAAATGGAAAAAAAAAATGTTTTAAATTTACAAAATGGGAGTGCTTTTCAAAAGCTAACATCTACATTTTACGGAAATAAAATTCACCATAATTATAGCGAAAATATTCGTAGTTTTCATCTTTGTTAAATAATTGTGAATTCGTTTTCTGAGTTTATTTTAAATGTATTTATTTTAATATTACTGTGCGGCCACACGGAAAAAGGTCAAACAGTTGAACTACTTAACATACTAATGTATCTTACTACTACTTTAGTTGACAAAACTTAGTGTCATGTTTTGTTTCATCTTGCGCTTGACAAATACTGCATATGTAAAAATACTAAAACTAACAAAGACTAAATTAAAACAAAGCATTTTCAAAAAGTAAAAACTTATAAAAACTAAGAAATGTGCTCCAATTCAAACTCAATGAATTTTAAAAACAAAACTCAACAGGAAAAAAAAATATACTGTATTTTCGCAGCCATAAGGCGCATTTAAAGTCCTGAAACTCATCCAAAAAAGCCAGGGCGCTTTTTGAGGCGGAGCACCCATTATGTGGACCAAGTGCACCGCTGGGCTGACTGCGAACATTAACTGCCTGCACACTGCTTATATAGAGAGAAGGTGGGTGTGGCTAACGACAGCAGGCGGACGTGAGAGGGGAGATGGGCGTGAATGACAACGCAAAGGCACGCCCCCAGTGCAAAGCAGCCCCCAATGCCCCTATATGGGCAAACGTGTCTGCTAGCTCTGTTGTTAGGGCTTTCGCAAAAGCCGGCATCATGAGGAGCAGCGACACGGGGAATCTGACAATGACGAGAGGGAACCTGGCGTGTTTGGGGGAGAACTTGCCCAGCTGTTTATTTCTGATACAGAAGACGATTTTGATGGAATTGTGGATGATGACTGATTAATAATAATGTGAGTACATTGTTAAATAGTTCAATAAAATACAACCAAACTCAGTTTTGCTCCTGTTGCCTTTTTAAAAACAGCTAGCCACGCTAGCCATGCTATCTTCTGTTTTAGTGTGCATGCATGTAAACTAAGGTATTGTATGGTAGGCTGAGAGGCGGCATTTTGCTGGGCCTACACTCTTCTGCTATTCAGTTGATTTGGGGTGATAGTTTTAGTTTTGATGAATCACCGTGACCGCACATCGTTTGTTGATTAGTGACTTGCTCACACCGGCATTGTGTCGGCATCCCATCTGAGGGGCTGCGCGTCAACAAGACGGCGAGGCAGATTGATAATGACTCTCGTGTTTGGTGGAGAATGTGTCCAGCTGTTTATCTTGGATACAGAAGACAAGGACTTGGTGCATTTTTGGATGAGGACAACTTCAGCACGTTGTTAAAAGCTAAAATGAAGTACCACCGAACTCCCGCTGCCATTTTTAAAACACGCTAGCGCGACTGAGCAGCCAGCGCGACTGCTCGGTTCTGTTTGCGCCCAATGATACGGTGCGTTCCATCTATGTATCAAATACAGAAATAGCACCCTCAACTGGTACTGTGCCCTTTGATACGGCGCGTCTTTTGGCCATAGAAATACGGTAACCAATGAAAATCCAAAACTATTATAACCCTGCTGTATACATGTTAAGAGCATCTGGTAGGCGTGTCAACTGGCAGAGTGGTTGTGGTCTCACCTGGTGGTATCTGTGCAGGAGCGAGTGCAGTGAGTCGGGCAGGAGGAGGGATGGCGGTGAGGAGACACTGATAGAGCAGGAGTCAACAGTGGTAGTTGGGGAGGTCCTTGCGACGTGCCACAAAAATAGCTCAGGACTGGCCAGCAGCACAGCGGCAACCCATACCACAGCTAGCTTGACCAGCACGGAACGACAGCGCTCCACTCTCCTTGTCTTTGGTTGTGACGAGCTGGTGGCGGCATGGAAACGGTCGATGCCAAGAGCACACAGCGTGAAGGAAGTGACACCCAAAGACACTACCTGAGAGATGCCAAATGCAGCGGATCGGTGAACAGTCATGTCAGTATTCAAGCATGATGATGACATTTGACGCACTTAACTAAAAGAATCCCAAAGGATCACATTCACACAAGATGCGTTTTACGTCGTTACTCAAATTCCCCCATTGTGGGACTAATAATAATATAATATTCCCTTTATTAGTCCCACAATGGGGAAATTTGAGATTCGAACCCAGGCCTCCTGGGGAGACTGGGTTCTGAACACGGCGCCTTAGACCACTCGGCCATCCTGGCAGCCACTCTAAGGCGCCGCGTTCAGGACCCAGTCTCCCCAGGAGGCCTGGGTTCGAATCTCGAATTTCCCCATTGTGGGACTAATAAAGGGAATATTATTTATTTATTATTAATTTATTTATTATTATTTAATAAAGGACATCTTTATCTTTATTTGATGTACTCACAATTGAACTAGGCAATTAATCGGCTGATATAATTAGTTCTTCAAAAATTGGCAAATCTGCAGATGTTTTTCTAGAATTTTGTTGATTGTTTTTTTTTTTTACATCAGCACATTACAATAGGAGACAAAAATAATGACAATCAAATTCTACAGATACTATGTGGTTTTATTTGTTGTGATAATACTTGTTAATCTGCATTTTCTTAAGTCATTTTTATTTATTTTGTTTCTGTTTCAACAGAAATGTTAAAAAACTTTTTAAAAACTTACTTGAATTATTTTTGCTCTAACATTAGCAATATATTGGTGACATTCAAAAATCAATAACAATACTCTTGTTGCTGGGGTAATTGATCATCCAGAAACAGTAGTTATTGTTACAGGCCAGTAGTGATGGGTCCAGCGACACCGAGGCGTCGATGCGCGCGCCGAGCTTCCAGGGCAAACCCCGTGTCGGTGCGCGTACTGCTTTGAGAAAGTCACGTGACCACTACCAGAATCGTGTCGACACAGCGGTCGCGCGCCAAACTGTGTTCATCAGGAAGCGCATCTATCAACAGGATGGACGCTCAAAACAAGCATCGAGTTATTGGCACGTTACTTTGCATTAAATATCCGCAAGATGGAAGACGTCACTGTTGATGCGCACTCAGAGGTGCAGCGCTATACGTCAGCAGGACACGTTGCACGTACGGAAGACCCGCTCTTATACTGGAAGTCCATGGAGGCAACGTTCCCTCACCTATTTATATTAGCCACACAGGCGTTGTGCACACCGGCCTCTTCAGTGCCTTGTGAGAGGATTTTCTCAAAGGCGGGGGAAATTGCCTCAAAAAAAGAAATAGACTGAATAACAAAACGCTGGAGAAACTAATTTCTTTTGAATAAAAATCTTTAATTACAATGAGTCCATTGTCATTCACAACACTTTTACTTGGGCATTCAGACAGATGTTCTCTTAATTTATCAACTGCGTCTCGAATATCAAAGATTTTTTTATGAAATTGCGTGTATGTAAAAATAATGTGAAAGCAAATGCCTAATCAGAATCAGAAATCCCTTTGTCATTGTACTCAAGTGTGCAACGAGATTAGAGAGCTCCCCTCTCCAGTGCAATACAACAATAATTCAGTTAAATATATAAATTAGATAAGAGAATAATTAGTGCGATGGAAAGTAATAAGAAATAGGATATATAAAAACACATCACGTCGCTAATCAATGGAATTGGATAAAATTAGTTTGACAGATCAGTGTCAGATGACCCTGTCAAATATTTCCTGCAAGTCCACCAGGTGTCAGTATTCAGCAACACAGTGTCAACACAGTGTCAATACATTGTGTCACTGTGTCGAAACAATACAGGATGCCTCATCTACCCATCACTACAGGCCAGTATGTATAGGCCTATATGTATGATATAAACAATGAATGTGGAAAGAAAATAAATGTTGTCGATGGTGTGAATGGTGAACGCTTTGTAAAAAAGTCACATGCGAGCCGCGCGGTTAAGTCAGCGTTGCTAACGGCATGTTTCTTAGTTGTATAGCTGTAAAAAAAATCTTATTTTGCCATCAAAACCACTTGTTTTTATTGTTTTATAGTACGAAGTGTTACAAAAAGCAAAAAATATGCTCAAGGTCTGCTTGGCTTGAAAAAAGCTAATTTTCTCTACTTTTTGGCCATGAACCAGTCCATGTTCTAGAGCTGCTTACAAAAGAATGGAAAAAGAAAAAAAAACTTTTCTCTGATTAAATACGATGGTCTACTCTTTGTTTTAGTAGGCTTGGTGCTTATATTGTCACAGAACATTATGTACACTGTGGGCCTTGAGGGAACGCTGCGTTAAAAACGGCTGGCAATGAATGAATGAATAATTAGGAAAATAATTGACGACACACATCATGACGTACGCATTCATGACCACACCTGCCAAAGCCTTGCCTACCTCCATGTACGGCACCAATCGGCAGGTGATGTCGGGCAGGATGCGGCGGTGTGACAGCCAGTTGACCAGTTCCACAGGCAGGCAGAGCAGAAGCAGCAGGAAGTCCCAGAATGCAACGCTGGCCAGCAGATAGTTCCAGGCTGACCTCATGTAGAAGTTGTTCCACACAATGCACATGATCGCCATGTTGCCCACCACACCCACCGCAAGCAGAAGGCCGGCTGCCAACACGGTGGTGTAGGCCATGTAGGAGCCTTGCCTCAGTGGGTAGAAGGGATTGAAGAGTCCAGAAGGCTGGTGTGGAGCAGCATCTTCTGTATCTGTCATGTTGGAGAGTTGGGTGATTTGTGGCGATGTCACTGAGTCATTCTCAAAGGACTGGCCGAAGGTGGACTGCTGCTCCTCCTCGTCGGCCCCACGAGCCATACGCCGGTGCTGCTTCAGGAATACGTCTCGGACCTTTGGGAAAGGGGACTCATCGAGGCCTGTAGTTGCTGCAAACATCTGCCACAGAAACAGAAGCAGGACCAATCTGACAGCTGGTGCCATGGTGGAAGGTCCGAAGAG
Organism: Idiotropiscis lumnitzeri; assembly: GCF_059441095.1. Taxonomy (NCBI): domain Eukaryota; kingdom Metazoa; phylum Chordata; class Actinopteri; order Syngnathiformes; family Syngnathidae; genus Idiotropiscis; species Idiotropiscis lumnitzeri. The sequence goes on along the minus strand of NC_142393.1, from coordinate 33,807,371 downwards.
AGTCAAAGCAGGAAGTTCAGGAATCACCACAAAGTTCGAAAGTTAACTTTACAAATGATGTTCTTATTTTCAGATCCTCACGTGTGCACAGTTGGACCTCAACAAATCATATTAGGTCAGGAGATACAGAGGGGGTGGTGGGGAGAGACCTACTGTCCGTGGCAGGGCTGCTCCGTCTAGGATGAACGCGGCAGAGTGAATGAAAGTCTTGCAGGAAATCTGTGGGACAAGCAGCGGCTCCGCAAATCAAACGTACACGAACACTAGCGTGCGCGTACCCACATACAACGTAGTCTTCTGCTGCCCCCTGCTGCTCATTTAGACTAAGGCTGACATTCAAAAAGAGCTCTCAAGTGAACGTGTTCTGCTACAACCCAACAACGAGATCAGTGCGATGCTACACACACAAGCACAATAATGAAAGTGTCTGTGACAGATGTCACTCAAGCGTAAACACGTGACTTAACAATGGGGTGGCCACAGCCCCCACTATAAATTTGTCGGCAACCCCACTCGCCAGTCTAGATTATAGCAGCATCAGTTATGCATTTCATCAGTGGCGCAAAAAGTATATATGCGTCATATGCGGCGCATAGGGGCGCCACGCTAGCGGGGGCGCCAAAGCGATGGGCGCAAAATAATTTTGAGTGGGCATTTTATGTATTAAACGGCGGTTTGTTCACAGGTATGGATGGATCAAATCACTAATACAAATAGAGCCACGTCACTGATAGGCGCCTGTTATGTGTCTGCATACCGCCCAGAAAGTAGGTAGTTGTCCCCCTGCATTTCATTCCAAATGCACATCCAGACATATTAATCGACGATATGAGTGTATGTTGCACATATTGGATAGCCTGGTAATCTATTGATCACTGTTGTTCAGTTCTTTTTGTTATAGTTTGTTAATTCAGTAATAATTATTAACATTGTGTCAGGAAATATCCAGATAAGATATGATTGTTTCTGTGCTTTTATTTGTATTTGCCAGCACCTGCTTTCCCTCAGTAATAGCTTAGTTAAACGTACTCTTATACCCACAGAATTGTCATGGAACTCAAAATGTTGACTGAATTGTTATAGACTATGAACTATAAATCATTGGACACATTAAATGTAACACAGTAATGTTATAGTGTTCATCTTGTCTTTTTTATAATAGATTTAAAATGTTTTTTTGTTTTTTTTCCAGACGAAAACCTTTTTTTCTAGTGGTGAAAAAAACCTCTGAGCATGCTGATAGTTTCGGCTGTCACTTGAGCTTTCGTCCGGGCAGTTAAAAAGTCTTTTAAGACATGTCACACAGCTACGGAGTTCAGTGAGTTAGAGGAAATTATCTTGCTTGTGTTCTGTGAACAAATAACTGTATTGTGCTGTGCTTTTGTTTGATTTAACTTTACCTACATTGAGCAAAATATGTGTTAAGATTCTGTTTGTTTTAAATCTGGGTCAGTTCCCAAATCTATAACGGTTATAGTATGTAATACAGACATGTCCAGCTCCAGTCCTCCACGAACCACTTTTCTGCTTGTTTTCCATATGTGCCTGCCGCAACACACCTATTTCAAATGATCAGCTCATTTGCAATCTCTGAAGAAGCTAGATAACTTTTAAATCCGGACAGAGTATAGAGACCCTTGATTTAATACCCCGATATGTTTCCAAAAATTGTTTTTTTTTTTCATTTTTATTATTAAACCGGCTGGGTTTTGTTTGCGGTATGAACTGACAATTGCTTGCATTGTATCTGAATGACATTGTGATAATCAGCCAATCAGAAAGATCTTCCCAATAGAGTCCTGGACGATGACGTTACGCATCCCATATAATGCGCTAAACATTCACACAGCCATTGACCCAACTGCGACAGTTAAATTCTAAACAAATATTATCTGAAGATGAGAAAATAAAGTTTCAAAATCTCACTGAAGATTTAGATCATATGTATATTAATTTGGCCAAAGGTGCTTTTTTCAGGTCCAGAGCTAAGTGGTTGGAAGAGATCTGTCGCGGTTCGGTGAACCGAGTGTGGTGAAAGGAGGACCCAAGAGCGACTGGAGTGGTAGGAACAGGGTTTATTGAAGGAGGAGGCGGCGAGGCAGGCCGAGCCAAGAGCGCGGCTGCAGGAGCGAGGATTGGCGGGCAGGCGTCGAAGCGACGAGCACCGGGAGTCGCTGGCGGGCTGGCGGAGGAGCGGCGGGAGCGGCACGGAAGAGGCAGATGAGCGGCGTGTCGGGGGGAGCGCTGGCGAGACGAACGCCGGTCAGGAACTCGGGAACGGGTGCGGGAAGCTCGGGTGCGGACGGGCTCGGGTCGGCTGGAGGGGGAACAAGAAGGTACGGAGGTCAGACAAGCACGGGGGGCTACAGGATCAGGCGAACAGACAGCGTGTCGGGACATGGGCCAGTACCACGTAAGGTGACGGGATAATCCGGCGTCTGGCTCCTGGCGCGGCTGGATCTTATGCTGGCGGTGATTGCCGCTGACGAGCGGCAGGTGCGCAGGAGCCGACGCCCACTTTCTCTGGAGGTGTGCCTGGCTGGGAACGTCGCGAACCTGCAAGCAATCACACACGCCAGGCCCCCCTCCCTAACCCGAACCGCCACAGTACCCCCCCCTCAACGGACGCCTCCTGGCGTCCTACCCGGCTTGTCCGGGTGTAGGGCGTAGAATTCCCTGATGGGGGAGTCGTTCGGGAAGAGCTTGCAAGGGATCCACGAGCGCTCCTCCGGGCCGTAACATTCCCAATCCACCAGGTATTGGAAACCTCTACCTCGGCGCCGCACGTCCAACACTTTGGATACGGTAAATGCCGGGTGGTCGTCGATCATCAGGGGGGGTGGAGGGGAGACGGTCGGAGGGCTCAGAGGGCTGGAGGAAACAGGCTTGAGAAGGGAGACGTGAAAGGTAGGATGAATTTTAAGGGAGTCGGGGAGCTTGAGCCGGACGGAGCACGGGTTAATTATTTTCATGATCGGGAAGGGACCGATGAACCGGGGAGCCAGCTTACGCGAATCCGTCTGCAGTGGGAGGTCGCGTGACGAGAGCCACACCATCTGGCCGGGCCTGTATTCCGGAGCCGGGGACCGGTGGCGGTCGGCCAAGCGCTTGTTCTTCTGTGCCGTGCGAGTGAGGGAGGCCTTCACCTCGGCCCAGACTCCTCGGATCCGGCGGAGGTGCTCCTCGACGGAGGGGACGGCCACGGCGTGCTCCTGGTCACTGAATAGAGGGGGTTGATAACCAAAACAGGCCATGAAAGGTGACATACCTGTAGCGGCGGAGGAGAGGGAGTTGTGGGCGTATTCGATCCAGGGCAGGGCCTCGCTCCACGAGACCGTGTTGCGGGCCACCACGCACCGAAGCGCTGCTTCAAGGTCTTGGTTGGACCGCTCGGTCTGCCCGTTGGTCTGCGGGTGGTAGCCGGAGGAGAGGCTGGCTGTGGCCCCCACCGCCTTGCAGAACTCTCTCCAGACCTGCGAGGAGAACTGGGGGCCTCGGTCGGAAACGATGTCCACCGGAATTCCATGGGGTCGGAAGATGTGCTGTGTGAGGAGTTTGGCCGTCTCCAAGGCGGTGGGCAACTTGGGAAGGGGGACGTAGATTTTACAGAAAATTGCGATAATGATCTTTCTTGTGACGAAATTACTGATGCTGTCGCTCGATGAAACGAATGAAGTCACCTGATGGTCTCACATTAGAGTTCTATACTTGCTTGGCAACTACTAAGAAACAAGGGTTAATAACTTTGATACCCAAGTTGGACAAGGATCAATTGATAATCGATAACTGGAGACCGATTTCCCTGTTAAACATTGACTATAAAATTATTGCCCTGTTGTATGCCCGGCGTTTAAAGCGTAATTAGGCCCTAATCATAAGTGAGAATCAGAATGGGTTCATGGCAAATAGCAACATTGCTTCTAATCTTAGACTAGTGTTAGACTTAATTGATCATTATTATAAATCATATAGAATCCCAAGCGTTGTGTCTTTTTCCAGATATTTACGAGGCATTTGATTCTATTGAGCATTCCTTTATTTTTTGGGGTTTTGGGAATCGTTTTATTAATGCTGTCGCTATGTTTTATAAGGACATTAATAGTTCTATCATTTTATATCCCAACATGTGTAAAAGATTTTCAATCTCAAGAGGAGTACGTCAAGGGTGTCAGTTGTCCTGTTTTTTGTTTCTATTTCTGAACTTTTATATCTAAATATTTCAAATTCACCATATTAACGGTCAAACCATTTTTAAAAGAGACATATGTTTAACAGAGCTAGCTGATGACACTGTTTAGGTTCTTAAAGATTGACAACAAGTGCAAGGTGAGTTTGTGCTGTCTAAAGAATTTTCTCAAGCATCTGGTCTGAAGCTTAATGTAAAAAAAGTGAGATTTTATGTTGATATGAATCTGAAGACATTTCGACATTCCTGTTAAGCAAAGTGTTAAATATCTTGGTATCCGTATCTCGAAAGACATAGCTCTCAGACAGCAGCAGAATTTTATTCCCAAAATCAAAACAACCAGGTCCATTCTGAATATGTGGCATCAAAGGGATCTCTCCATTTATGGAAGAGTGTTACTGTCAAAAGCAGAAGATAAATTGCGGTTAGTGTAGCCAGCCTTGTCACACATGTTAGCCCTTTACATTGTACATTGATTAACAAATTGTTTCGCAGATTTGTGGGGAGAAACAAACATCATTATTCAAAAAAGAATGTTCAATGTTTGCAGAGATCACTGGGTGATTTAGAAACATTAGATTTTATTCAGTTTAAGATTACCTTTAAGGTCAAATGGCTCAATAACTGTCTCCAACATCCAAACTCATTGTGGTCCTTTATACCCAACAATAGTTTCAAGAAAGTAGGAGGTTTGACATTTTTGCTTGGATGTAACTATTCTGTAACAGAATTGCCCATCAAACTCCCTAAATGCTATGAGCAGGCTCTACTCTCATGGAAATTATGTTATACGCGAAATTTTTTACCTCACAGAGATATAATTTGGAACGATTGTGACATTGTTCGTAGTATTGAAAAAAGTCTCTATAATGAAACTTGGAATGAATGTTGGATTTGAACATTCTTTTAAAACAAATAATAGAACCACATATTTTCAAGTTATTTTCATAACTGTTCCACAGATTTGCACAATAAACAGAAACCCACCTTTGCTTTATGTTGATCCGTGTCTTGAACAATGGATTTGTTGGTTCTATATATCTAGCTCAATTTATAATTCTTATCTCTCTTTTCTGTAGTTTGAATACAATAAGATAGCATAAGCATTTGCTTGAGATGGATTTCCCCAAAACTCAATACCATATGTGATATATGGAAATAATAGCAATGGTTTATTATTCAGGACAGCCTTGGTTTTTACGAAGAATAGCTATAACATTAGACACTTTTGGGGGTTCCAACAGATCTTAGCATCAATGATCATGAATAAGAAATTCTCCATCATGTACGCTATTTGTCTCAATAAAATGCACAAAACATGTTTTAATAATAATAATAATAATAATAAATTTGATTTGGAAGCGCCTTTCAGGACACTCAAGGACGCTGTACAGAGTAAAATACAAAGTAAAAACACAAATAGGGGTAAAAAACAGCAACACGTAAAACAAACTGGATAAAATACAAAAGTGGACAAGGGACATATCTGGACTTTGAGAGAGTAGTTAAGGCGGAACAGATGGGTTTTGAGTTTAGTTTTAAAAACAGGGAGGGTGGTGCAATTCCGGAGGTCAGGTGGGAGAGAGTTCCAGAGCTGAGGAGCAGAGTGGTAGAAGGCTCTGTCCCCCATGGTGCGCAGGCGGGCCAGGGGTACAGTGAGGAGGACGGAGGGAGAAGACCGGAGAGCGCGGGATGGAGTGGCAATATGGACGGGTTCGGAAAGGTAGGGAGGAGCGAGGTTGTGAATAGATTTGAAAGTGTAAAGAAGAATTTTGAAGATGATTCTTTGACTGGAAGCCAGTGGAGCTGCTGAAGGATGGGGGTGATGTGATGGGTGGAAGGTGATCTGGTGATAATCCGGGCAGCAAAACTTTGGACAAGCTGGAATTTGTGGAGTGCTTTCTGGTGGAGGCCAAAAAAAGGGGAATTTACAGTAATCAAGGTGGGAGGTGACAAGGCTGGGTGCACGGATGAGAATGGCTGTGATGTGGGGGGTGAGGGAGGGGCGGAGACGGCTGATATTACGGAGGTGGAAATAACAGGATCGAGTGATGTTGTTGATGAGGGATTGAAATGAAAGAATACTGTCGAGGATGACACCCAGACTCTTGACCTGAGGGAAGGGAGGACCAAGGTGGTGTCAATGTTTAGTGAAAAACTGTCAACTTTAGATAGGGTGGATTTGGTGCCAATGAGAAGTAATTAATTTTTACTGCTATTTAGTTTTAAAAAGCTAGAGGTGAACCAGGATTTTATTTCAGAAATACAGGAGGAGAGGTCGGGGGAGGGAGAGGGGAATTTGGTTTGCAGGAGATGTAGAGCTGGGTGTCATCCGCATAGCAGTGAAAATGAATGTTAAATTTGCGGTGGATATGGCCAAGGGGGAAGATGTAAGTGATGAAGACGAGGGGCCCAGGACAGAGCCCTGGGGCACACCAGTAGAGACGGGGGAGGAGACGGATTTGAGGGACTTGAGCTGAATGAACTGGGAGCGGCCTGTGAGGTAAGAACGGAACCAGTAAAGGGGGGGTGTGGGCGATGCAAATGGAGGACAATCTGTTAAGGAGGATGGGGTGGGAAATAGTGTCGAAGGCCGCCTTCAAATCAAGTCGGATGAGGATGGAAAGTGAACCGGTATCAGCTGCAGAGAGAAGGCCGTTGATGATTTTTACTAGAGCGGTTTCTGTGTTGTGGCCGGGACGGAAACCAGATTGAAATGGCTCGTAAAGGCAGTTGTGGGTAAAATGGGCATGAAGCTGAGAAGAAACAGTTTTTTCAAGAATTTTGGAGATGAAGGGTAAGTTGGAGATGGGGCGGAGGTTGTTGTAATCGTTGGGGTCGGTGCCAGGCTTTTTCTAAATCGGAGTGACTGCTGCAGTTTTGAATAGTGAGGGCACAATTCCAGTGGTTAATGAAGAGTGGATGATGGTTAGAATGAGTGGTAGCAAAGAGGGTAAACAGGATTTGACCAAGGTTGTGGGGAGGGGGTCGAGCTGACATGTGGAGGGCTTGGATTTGATGATGAGGTTGGAGATTTCAGAGGCATCCGGGAGATGAAAACAGGAAAAATATTGATTTAACTGGAGGGGTGGAGGTGCTGGAGACGATGAGTGGAGATCGAAGTGCTGGTGGATCTTGGCGATTTTGTCGTTGAAAAATTACATTAAGGAGTTACAGGTGTTGGTTGAGTAGAAATGTGGGGGCAGGGAGTGAGCAGGCTGGAGGATTCTATTGAGCAGTGAGAATAATGATTCAGTGTTTCCTTCATTGGCGTGGATGAGACCGGAGTAATAAACAGATTTACGGTGTGCAATGGAATCCTTGTACATGTCCTTGTGAATAGTGAGTCCAGTTTTTTTGTATAGTCGTTCAAGTCGGCGGCCTTGAGCTTTCAGTGAGCGCAGTTCAGACGTGTACCAGGGGGCCGTGGATGTGAAGGAGACAGACCGGGTGTTTAGAGGGGCAAGAGACTTGAGGATGCTGTGCGTACCGTTGTTGTATAGGGCTGTGAGGTCGTCGGGGTTGGATAGGTGGGCTGGGGATCTGATGTAAATTTTAGAATTAGAATTAGAAATCCCTTTATTGTCATTGTACTCAAGTGTGCAACGAGATTAGAGGGCTCCCCTCTCCAGTGCAATACAACAATAATACAGACAAATATATAAATTAGATAAATAAATAAGAGAGTGCAATGGAATTTAGTACTGAATGCCGATATATAAAAACACATCACAATGCTGTTCTGCAAGGTAAGGGTGTTCTCGTGTGTGTGTGAGAGTTCAGAATGGAGATGGCTCTTGGAAAGAAACTGTTTCTCAGTCTATTGGTCCTCGATTTGATGCATCTGTAGCGCCTGCCAGAGGGCATCAGGTCGAACAGGTGTGAGTTTGGGTGGGTATTGTCTTTGACGATGTTGAGAGCCCTTCTGAGGCACCGGGCGGTGTAGATGTCCGATAGTGAGGGGAGAGGGCAGCCAATAATCCTTTGCGCTGTTTTGACTGTCCTCTGGAGCCTCACTCTGTCCGCCTCAGTGCAGCCGCTGTACCAGGTGGAGACACAGTACGTCAGCAGGCTCTCGATGGACGAGTGGTAGAAGGCTAGCAGCAGCTTCCTGTCCAGGTTGAATTTCCTGAGGACTCTCAGAAAGTGCAGACGCTGGCGGACCTTCTTTACCACTGTTGTGGTGTTGTGAGTCCAAGAAAGGTCGTCGGAGATCTGTACTCCCAGGAACTTGAACGTGTGGACCCTCTCCACACACACGCCTTCGATGCAGAGGGGGGGCGGCACCGTCTTGTTCCTCCTGAAGTCGACGACAATCTCCTTTGTTTTTGCAGTGTTAAGGTGCAGTCTGTTGTCCTTGCACCAAGCTGTCAGTCTCTTTACCTCCTCTCTGTAGGCTGTCTCGTCACCTTCCGAGATCAGACCGACCACTGTCGTGTCGTCAGCAAACTTGACGATGGTGTTGTTGCCGTGGGCCGGGCTGCAGTCGTAGGTGTAGAGGGCGTACAGGAGAGGGCTCAGCACGCATCCTTGAGGGGAACCGGTGCTCAGCATGCGGGTGGAGGACGTGTAGGGGCCGAGCAACACAGTCTGGGGTCTGTTGGTCAGAAAGTCCATAATCCAGATGCGTGTGAGGGCAGGGAGGCCGAGAATGTCCAGTTTGGCGACGAGGATGTCTGGGATGATCGTGTTGAATGCCGAGCTGTAGTCCACAAAGAGCATCCTTGCATAGCTCCGCTGTTGTTCCAGGTGGCCCAGCACAACATGCAGAGCAGTGGCGATGGCATCCTCAGTGGATCTGTTAGCTCGGTATGCAAACTGGTAGGGGTCCAGAGTGGGAGGAAGGCAGTCCCTGATGTGCTGGAGAACCAGCCTCTCGAAGCACTTCATGATGACTGGTGTGAGAGCAACAGGACGGTAGTCATTCAGGTGGACGGCTGGTGACTTTTTGGGGACAGGAATAATGGTGGAAGTTTTCAAGCAGGAGGGGATGACTGCTTGAGCCAGGGAGCGGTTGAAGATCCTGCAGAAAACATGTGCCAGTTGGTGGGCACATGCTCTGAGGACCTTGCCTGGTATTCCGTCGGGTCCAGTGAGTAAAGACAAAGAAACTATAAAAGTCATTTGCCACATTTCAATTATTTTTATTTTCTCCAAAAATGTCATTATCTTTTATGTCCCTTGGGTATTTTTTGTGCCATTTTTAATTAAACTCGCCAAATGACTTGAATGTCTATTTACTCTGGCTGCCAGGATGGCCGAGTGGTCTAAGGCGCCGCGTTCAGGACCCAGTCTCCCCAGGAGGCCTGGGTTCGAATCTCGAATTTCCCCATTGTGGGACCAATAAAGGGCATCTTATCTTACTCTGGACCAGGTATGGTGGTTCCAGTGTTAATTTTGGCAGCAGTTATTTTCTTTTTTTGACCCACAGCATCTGTAAAGTCCTCATTTGTATAAATGTTGGGGCCTTTTAAGTAGTTATCTCTCTGCAGAATTCTTGTTCTGTATTTTTCAAACTTCACCACAACTGGCTTGGGTCTAATACTGCCTGGTTTGAGTTTCCCAGTACGATGAGTTCTTTCCATCTCAATATTCCCCTGGGTCGGCAACTTCTCCCTTAAAATTGTTTGCACTTTCTATTTGTTTCGCCAAAGTACTTACCCCAGAAAAAAAAATCACTGCTCCACTCGCAAAGACAAAGTCAAGCCAGCCGCCACTGTTATTTTTAATACTGTGCATCATGCTGCATTACGGTAATACGCCAAAACCACGTACTGTTGGCTTCAAACTACTTTCAAAATAAGATCTCACAAACTCCTTCATGCACGTCAGTGGTTTGGAATTAAAATAATGTGATTAAACTTCTCTGCGGACATGCAACCATAAGTTCACCGAGAGAGAATGCAAACTGACTCAGAATTGCACCAAGAAATGTTCTGAATTGGTATAGAAAGAGAAATTAATGTTAACTGTGCATCAATGACTGACATTATAACTGATTTAAAAAAATCAAAAATAATTAAGTTTTCGTTATCCCGCAACCAGACTACTGCTGGGGCACACTAGGCCACCCCAGGTATCCAACCAAAGTACTTTCATTAAAATCTGATGAAGCATTTCAAAATAAAGACCACTGAAATCTCAAAATTTGACCTTTACACCTGATTTAGAAAAATCCTTAAAAATTAAGTTTTCGTTATCCCTCAACCAGACCAGTGCGGGAGCACACTAGGCCCCCCCAGGTATCCAACCAAACTACTTTGAATAAAATCCAACATGGCATGTCAAAATAAAAGGCAGCGATGTTAATCCGTTTGTTTTCATTGAAAGGTATGAAGAACACATAGTTTAGTGTTTTTGATACATACGTTTGTGTTTTAGATTTCCAGTAATTTGAACAAGGTTTTACATGGTACTATTTGTGCGTGTGGTTTTCAGCGCACCATTCGCTGCAATTTAAAGTAAGCGTAAAGAAAGCGTTGATTCCGCCGAAATTGGGGGAATATTACGTGCATTTGAATTCTTTAGACCACGAAAGTTTTACAATCAATGAAGCGACCACTGTGAATTTCAGTGATCGAACACTATATAAAAGGGAGAGGATTAGTTAAGTGGGCTGTGGTGTTTCCAGCGAGCTCAATTTAAAATGGTGTAGGCTTTAGGAGTGGTTCAGAGCCCCTAAACTCGGACGTTACTGTGGCAAGATACAGATAGGTTATCTCCTGTTAGAGAACACATAATTGTATTCCAATTGACGTGTTAATTATTTTTTGTAACCATTGATTACCGCGTCAAGAGTAGAAAAACAAAAAGTCTCATGTTCGGCGTTGGACTCGATGTGCATTCAATGACTACTTACACAGTAGGACATGTGAATCCCTCATACTCATACACGTCTCAAAATAATGTGAACTTTCTAACACAGGGCGTAAGAGCAAGGCCGGTGTTCTGCCAAAATGTCCGACCCGTGCGAATCATCCCACGAGAGGCAAATTTGACAGCCAAAGCACGACCGTGCGCTTTCAAATTGTTTTGTTTACGTGCATATTGGAAGAACTAAAAAAAAAAAAATCCCTTAATAAAATACACGTAGACGCAAGCAGGTAGGACGTCCAAACAGTTTATTTATAGAGCATGTTTATTATGCATAAGCAGGTAGGACATTCTGACAGTTGAATTTCCCCAATTAGAATATGTTTATGGACAGATATGTTTACAAACATAACTTTTACTGGCGATATACAAAACAATACAATACTTCATTTGTATAGCCCATTTCATAACAGTTGAAACTGTAACAAAGCGCTTCATACAGAGTAAAACACAAAGGAGCAATAATTCAAGAACAAAGTGAAAGCAGTAATCAAACAAATGCGTGCATATGCTGCGTGAGTAATGTGCTCAACAGAAACACACGTCAGAAGTATTTTGAGGCAATGAAAAGTACAGCTCGGCATTCAACACAATCATCCCGGACATCCTCGTCGCCAAACTGGACATTCTCGGCCTCCCTGCCCTCACACGCATCTGGATTAAGGAGTTTCTGACCAACAGACCCCAGACTGTGTTGCTCGGCCCCTACACGTCCTCCACCCGTACGCTGAGCACCGGTTCCCCTCAAGGATGCGTGTTGAGCCCTCTCCTATACACCCTCTACACCTACGACTGCAGCCCGGCCCACGGTAACAACACCATCGTCAAGTTTGCTGACGACACGACAGTGGTCGGTCTGATCTCGGAAGGTGACGAGACAGCCTACAGAGAGGAGGTCCAGAGACTGACGGCTTGGTGCGAGGACAACAGACTGCAACTCAACATTGCAAAAACAAAAGAGATCGTCATCGACTTCAGGAGGAACAAGACGGTGCCGCCCCCCCTCTGCATCGAAGGCGTGTGTGTGGAGAGGGTCCACACGTTCAAGTTCTTGGGAGTACAGATCTCCGATGACCTTTCTTGGACACACAACACCACAGCAGTGGTAAAAAAGGTCCACCAGCGTCTGCACTTCCTGAGAGTCCTCAGGAAATTCAACTTGGACAGGAAGCTGCTGCTGGCCTTCTACCACTCGTCCATCGAGAGCCTGCTGACGTACTGTGTTTCCACCTGGTACAGCGGCTGCACTGATGCGGACAGAGTGAGGCTCCAGAGGACAGTCAAAACAGCGCAAAGGATTATTGGCTGCCCTCTCCCCTCACTCTCAGACATCTACACCGCCCGGTGCCTCAGAAGGGCTCTCAACATCGTCAAAGACAATACCCACCCAAACTCACACCTGTTCGACCTGATGCCCTCTGGCAGGCGCTAAAGGTGCATCAAATCAAGGAGCCATCTTCATTCTAAACTCTCACACACACGACCACCCTTACTTTGCAGAACAGCAACGTGATGTGTTTTTATATATCCTATTCAGTATTCTTTTCCATTGCACTAACTATTCTCTTATTTATCTAATTTATATATTTATCTGAATTATTGTTGTATTGCACTGGAGAGGGGAGCTCTCTAACCTCGTTGCACACTTGAGTACAATGACAATAAAGGGATTTCTCTTTCTGATTCTGAGATAGGACAAAAAGCTCCAAATTTCCCGCAAAATCACTCTCAGCGTTGTGCGCTTGTGCACTAGGCATTGGTAGGGCGTCTCGATGGGTAGAAAGGAATTTTACAACAGTCTCCTAAGCAAAATTTCCTTTGTGGGACGTCTAACTGATCGGCAGCACCATCAGTGCCACTATTGGTAACTCTAAAGCAGTTGTGGGCCTTCAAGGCCTTCAAGGCATTCTTTGCTGCCCTAACATAATCAAGAAAAAAAATTATCACATTATTCACATTGATGTCATATTATATCCTAGTGTTGTCTTTTTTGGTGAGAATATTTATCCAATCGGAATTCCGCTAGCTCGTGTTGCCTGGCAGGTTTCACAATACCAGTAGCACGCGCTATTCTTTCAGAGGCCTTCAGCTCCAAACGTACAAAATCAATGAGCTTTCAGATTTGATAGACAGTTGCGATAGCCAATCAGATCACAAGTTGGTTACAGAGAGCCTTCTCTCTGGCATTACGCTGAATGGATATTCACTTGTGAGAGGACAGTGCAATGCGGAACTAACACACTGGAAAGCAGTAACTGGAGACCGTTTGAAAAGCTAAAATAAATTCTTGCTTTTTTAAAGCACAATGGCCAAAGGAGGGAAAGGTGTGGATTTAATCGCAGATACTTGCGAGACCATTTTCAATACGGACCTTTCAAGAGAAGCTAGGTCGTTCAACACCGTAAGTGTGTTTCTGAATATTGTTTGTCCAGCCATGTTGTCATAAATTATGGTATTATGAGGGGGATTTATTTGAGTAGGACTAAGTAGGACTTCACTGAAGGCCCAGGTGTGAAATCCATGGCCCGCCACTGCTGTGAAGCTCATCATGTTAATGTGACTGTAGCTATCTCGTGTTTTATACTTTTTGTCATTGCAAAAACAGCACCACAAAAGCATTGGATCCTTTATAATCAGCTACCACTGTACAAGTCAAGTCAGGACTACACACCAGAAAAAATTATATTTTCCTACCTCTTAATTCATTTTAATTTTTTCTAGCTGAGTAAAGTCATTGAATTTACACTTCAATGCAACAGATGATTAATATTTGTACACAAACAAAATAGCTGACTTCGACCAACTTTTGAAGACAGCCGCGGGACACTTCGAAGTCCTCTATGCCCATAAATAGCGCTATTGAGCCAGCCTTCTCTCCAATTAGCGGTCCAGTTAGCGGGAGGTTTTTAGCATGACAACATTTAAAGAATTCCAGGACACGTTCAATTATGCCGATGTACTTCCTCCGTCAAGCCGCAAGCTATGAGCCGGTAAACTGCCGGAATTGTACTGAGCCACAATCGATTCCTTGTTTTTTTTTTTCACTTTGTAAAAAAAAAATCTGAATCAGAATCAGAAATCCGTTTATTGTCATTGTACTCAAGTGTGCAACGAGATTAGAGAGCTCCCCTCTCCAGTGCAATACAACAATAATTCAGATAAATATATAAATTAGATAAATTAGAGGATAGTTAGTGCTTCGCTTAATCGGATGCATTTCACTCTCTCTTCCATGGACGTTACCGTTCTTCTTCGTTTGGATGCCATGATCTGCAGACGTAAATATAAATGAATGAATTTAAAATCTTGCGCAATTTCAGTAAAACTCATGTGAAAGAAGCCATTTACATGTTGTCATTTTGGAGCCGATCATGGCAGAGCGGTCAAAGTTTTTCCGTTGAATAAGAGCGGGAACTGCTTGAGTTTGAGCTACTGCGGGCTTCGCCGTGGCTTCCAGGTTCCAGATATCGGAATTTCCGTGGTGAGGAATCGATCGTTAATGTAATATAATAGTAGAAAATTCAATGCATACGTTTTATTTTCCGTGTGAGGGAATTTCCGTTTGACAGAGGTCCGTAGGTGTGAATACTTACTGTAGTGTGATGGGAAGATGGAAAGAGTACTTTGAAGAGTTGTTGAATGAGGAAAATGAGAGAGAACGAAGAGTAGAAGAGTTGACAGCTGTGGACCAAGAAGCAGCAAAGATCAGTAAGGATGAAGTGAGAAGGGCATTGAAGAGGATGAAGAGTGGAAAGGCACTCGGCCCTGATAATATACCTGTGGAGGTATGGATGTGTCTAGGAGCGATAGCAGTAGAATTTCTGACTAGGTTGTTCAAATGGATCTTGGATAGTAGAAGATGTCTGATGAATAGAGGAGAAGGGTGCTCATGCCCATTTTTAAGAACAAGGGAGATGTGCAGAGTTGTGGCAACTACAGAGGAATAAAGCTGATGAGCCACACAGTGAAGCTGTGGGAAAGAGTAGTGAAAGCTAGACTCGGGGCAGAGGTTAACCTGTGTGAGCAGCATGATTTTATTTATTTTATTTGCTTTGAGGGTGTTGATAGAGAAGTACAAATAAGGTCAGAAGAAGCTGCATTGTGTCTTTTTAGATATGGAGAAAGTTTACGACAGGGTGCCCAGAGAGGAGCTGTGGTTTTGTATAAAGAAGTCTGGCGTGTCAGAGAAGTGTGTTCGTGTGGTGCAGGACATGTATGAGGACTGTAAGACAGTGGTGAGGTGTGCTGTAGGTGAAACGGAGAAGTTCAAGGTGGAGGTGGGACTACATCACGGATCAGCTCTGAGTCCCTTCTTGTTCGCTATGGTAAAGGACAGGATGACAGACGATGTAAGAGAGAAATCTCCATGGACCATGATGTTTGCAGATGACGTGATAATTAGTGAGAGCAGGGAACAGGTGGAGGAGAAGCTGGAGGCGTGGAGGTTTGCGCTGAAAAGGAGGAGAATGAAGATTAGCCATAGCAAGACAGTATCTGTGTGTAAATGAGAGGTGCCCAAGTGGAAGAGTGAGCTTACAGGGAGAAGAGACCAAAAAGGTGGAGGAGTTTAAGTATTTAGGGTCAACAGTCCAGAGCAATGGAGAGTGTGCAAAAGAAGTGAAGAAGCGTGTGCAGGCAGGCTGGAACGGGTGTAGAAAAGTGTCAGGTGTGGTGTACGATAGAAGAGTTTCAGCTAAAATTAAATGGAAGATTTATAGAACTGTGGTGAGACCAGCGATGATGTCTGGCCTGGAGACAGTGCCACTAAGGAAAAGACGGAAGGCAGAGCTGGGCGAGGCAGAGATGAAGATGCTGAGGTTCTCTTTGGGAGTGACCAAGATGGATAGAATCAGGAATGAGTACATCAGAGGCACAGCACATGTAGAGGCTTTTGAGATAAAGTCAGAGAGGCCAGACCGAGATGGTTTGGACCAGTGAAGAGCTCGTGAGTAGATTGGCAGAAGGCCTGGAGAAAGACCAAAGAGGATGTTTTTGGATGTAGCTACTCAGAGCTACCAGTGATTAGTTGTTGATGGTGATGGAGGGTGGGGCTGTATTCCCCTGGCCCATTGTCTTGGTTTCGTTTAGATTGATGGTGAGGTTGAAATCTTGACATGTTTGGCTATACCGGTCGAGAAGAATCTGCAAGTGTTTCTCTGTGTGTGTTGCCAATGCTGCCTCATCGGCAAACAACATATCCTGGATGGTGAATGGTCTGACCTTTGTTTTTGCTTTCAGTGGGGAGAGATTGAAAAGTTTGCCGCCTGTCCTGGTGTGTAGGTAGACTCCCTCAGTTGATGTTCCAAAGGCTTTGCGCAGGAGAGAGAAAAATATCCCAAACAGTGGGTGCCAGCACGCAACCCTGTTTGACACCACAGCTGATGTTGAAGGGTTCAGAGATGCACCCATCGAACTGGACAGTACCGTTCATATCTGTGTGGAAGGACTGGAGGATGCTGAGGAGCTTGGTGGGCAGCCAATTTGTTCCACCAGTTGGAAGAGTCCGCTCCTGCACACCAGGTCGAAGGCCTTGGTAAGGTCGACGAAGGCCAGGTACAGAGGTTTAT
This sequence comes from Idiotropiscis lumnitzeri, assembly GCF_059441095.1. Taxonomy (NCBI): domain Eukaryota; kingdom Metazoa; phylum Chordata; class Actinopteri; order Syngnathiformes; family Syngnathidae; genus Idiotropiscis; species Idiotropiscis lumnitzeri. The sequence goes on along the minus strand of NC_142393.1, from coordinate 33,790,745 downwards.
GTTACTCTCTGCACTTCTCCTGCAGCTGTCTCAGGGAGAAGATCACATCAAGAGTTGATCTTCCTGCTCTGAACCCTGCCATTGACTCTGGGTAGAGCTTCTCTGCGAGGACTTGGAGTCTATTTAGTGCAACTCGAGCAAAGAGCTTGCCGGTGATGCTAAGTCGAGAGATGCCGCGGTAGTTGTTACAGTCACTCTTGTTTCCATTGTTCTTTTACAAGGTGACAATGTTTGCGTTTCTTATGTCCTGTGGGACAGAGCCTTCTCTCCAGCACAGGCATAAAAGCCTGTGCAGTCTATGCAGAAGAGCAGGCTTCCCGCACTTACTTCCTGCGGCAGTTATACCATCGACTCCTGGAGCTTTCCCACTGGTCAGGCGGTTGATGGCTTTGCTTAGCTCCTCAGACGTTCCGTGTCGAGCTCTTCCATGACTGGTAGGCGCCCTACATGCCTGAGGGCTGCATCTGAGACACTATTGTCCCTGGCGTACAGCTCTGAGTAGTGTTCCACCCATCGGTCCAGCTGTGTAGAGCGGTCAGCGATGGTTTCTCCCGAGGCTGATTTCAGTGGGGCGATCGTCCGAGTGCCTTTTTAATGCCATCGACGCCGTTGAGAGGACCCTGTACAGGCGAAACATGGAAGATTTCAGACCAGCTGAAAACACGGTGCTGGACGAACCACTAGAAGGCCCTGTCGGTGAGCAAGACTGCTAGTTGCAGTCTACGAGGGAGAACCATATGCAGAGTCACAGCAATAATTAGCAAGAGCAGCCAGATCAACCGATGGGCCCCTCATCAGACACATTGCAGTACAGAACCAGCTGTGGAAGGCTGGTAAAAGCTCCAGATCGGCTGAATTTATCATGTTGGAATTGTATGAATGTATCATACTAGATGCGGGCTGGTTAATCATGTGTTAGATGTTCTTTCAAAAAGAAAATGAGGAAAAATGTATGTTCAAGCTGTTACTATTAAAGGGGAGATGTTAGGGGACACCCCTGGTGTTGCAGGAATGCTATGCCCTGCAGTATTGTAATGCAGAAGTGTGTGTGCATTAACGTGTTCACGGAATACAGTTTTGAAGATTACGCAAATGTCCCGTTGTCTTTCATATGCAACTATAAACAGCATTCCCCTGCATCGTCACACGACAAGGGAGACAATGTAAGTTGCTATTCTCAATTAAAACATTGCACTTACCTTGAGGTTGTTGTTTGTGGTCTTCACTTTTTATTTTTTTGTTCGTTTTACGTGTAAGCTGTGGGACACTGACCCTACATCCACCACAGCTAGCAGAAAGAAGGGAGCCTACCTTTGTTAAAAACCCATGAGATTTCCCAAACTCACGTTTGTTCTTGCCTTGTGGCAGCCAGTTGAGGTGGTCTGAAGGTCCCAGTTGAATCAAATACTATTTTCTATCATAACTGGTACTTTGTTTAAATAGATGGTGAATGGTTGTTGCCCCAAACCCAAATTGACCATCTGTAGCCTGTTGTGTCTCACCACAAGACGGCACCAGCAGAGAACCCTTTGACATTGATTATTGAGGTGAGAACGTCTAATCTATTGTGAATGTTTTATTTCTGATTGTTTGTATGTAGGCTTAACCATTCCCTTGCGTTGCAGGTTGTATTGGTGCAGCACACCACTTACAGCCACTGTTTTTCCACTTCACAATTTTGTGTCCATATAACCATGCATAGACTTCAAGTGTAACTCTGTACCTGCGTTCATTTTACCACACGAAATACTCGTGCCAATTTACAGGTTTTTTACCAGTGCAATTTACGGATCACAGTTGTTGTGCATTCGTTTTACCATCGTTTTACCATGACCATTTTGTAGTGTATTTAATTTATCTATTTATTAGATGTACCCCGAGTGTGTTTTTATTGGATTATTTATTATAGGTACTAAGTGTGGTTTATTGTCACTGTGGGCCCGTAGGCTGTATTTTTATTCATGGTTTCCTGTCCTTCTACAGAGTTCTCACCTTACATGCAGCTCTTTTTCACATTTAATAATTGTGAACAATAAATATCTGGTTAACATTAGCCTCTGTTGTCTTACTCTTTTATTGTGAACCTAATGTGGCGGTACTGTCGGAATTAGTCGCCATCTTGCAAATTACTAGGTAATAAAAACATAATTAATAAATGTACTCAATGCATACTCAATGCATGTTTGTTTTTATATTCAAGAAAGAAGATGACAAATAAAGACTCAACAACTAAACAAAGTTTTGTTCCGATAGTTTCTTAAATTCTCTGGAGTTCAGGAAATAGTACAAGTCAGATATTTGGGCGGCTTTTTCTTATCCTCACGAGGAACTGCCCTCAAGCGAGTACAGTTGGAAAAAAATAGCGCCCCCCTTACATTTATATGATTTCTCGAGCCAGGTTTCAATGACAAAGGTAATGTAGATTGAAATCGGTCGTCCTCGCTCCCCCCATGGCACGGGTGCACATCCAAGGGAAGGTCATCTCCAGGTAGATTATCGCCTGGAAGGTTGATTCCCGTCTGGTTCCCAGTGCTGGCATTCACAGCCAGCATTCTCCTGCAATCTTGTCTGCGTGCAATTGTGTGTGTGCTCTGATCTCAAATTGTCATGTGTTTTATAATGTGTTTTTGCAATCGCGTCTTTGTGACCCCGCCAGTGCCCAATTTGGTATGTAGCATGGGAAATCGAGGACCCCAATCCCTGCCCCGTCATAAACAATGATGCGTCTCAAGACAGTAGCTCATCGTGTTAGGGGAGGTCCAACACAGGACTAGTTTTTCCCAAGAGCAATAAATCTCACAATGGCCACAAAAGGAGTTGTTACAGCGTATATGTTAGACCGTATGGAAATACACTACACGTCCAAAGAAATAAGTAATACACGTTTTTATTCGTATTTTTCTGAACAAGGGTTGACAAAAAATGCTTGCATTTGTCCGTATTTTATTCAGAGAATCATTGACTACAGTTTAACACATAAGCTATGCACATTTGCTTTTGATAATATTAAAATCGTTTCGCAAATAACGTAATAGGAAATGTGACGTGTAATGAATTTCAGCAGGTTTCCTCAATTCCAGGCAAACAGACAGGAAACAGATTCTGGCATGCAGTAACCTTATAGGTGAACCCGACTATCAAAGGACTATCTGTGTATTCCTGGGATAATTTTTAGTTAAGTGTAGCAAATATGAGCAGGATTCCTTTTTCCTAGGCAAAGCTACCAGGGGTACTGATTCTGGCAGAATTTATATCTGTCAAGTTTGCGTAGAAGTTAAGGAAGAGGAGAACCCAAAATGCAGAGAAAGGTATTTAATTGACAAATCAAAAGGCAAACAAGGAACTTGGTAAAAACTAAAATATCAAAGTACAAAACAGCAGGGACAAAAAAAAAAACAACTTAACTTGACTGGGTGAGACAGGCAGGCAAACAACGAACATGGACTCTGATAGGGACAATGAACTGAAAGCAAACAGGAAACTAAATACAAACAAATTAAAGAGACAACAAGGAGCACCTGGACAAGACACAAACGGTTGGAAGGAGCTGATTGGTTAACACTGGGGCTTGGATAAACGAACATAGGTGGACACAATGAACATGACGAGACACACCAAATAGAAATAAATAACATGAAAGTATGATACAAATACTCAACCAAACCAACCAACTAAGACAGATCATGACAGTATCACATAAGCAGTACGTGATAAACTACTTGCACAAATTAACAAGATTTGTTTATCGGTTCGTCACGTAAATTTGATAAACCATGAAAAAAAAAAGAAAGTATGCATATTCTCCCTATGCCTGCGTGGTTTCTTCTGTGTACTCCAGTTTCCTCCCACATTTCAAAAACATGCACGGTGATTGATTGAACACTCTAAATTGTCCCTAGGTGTGATTGTTTGTTATTCATCTATGTGTGCCCTGCAATTGGCTGGCAACCAATGCAGGTTGTGCCCGCCGACTGCCGAAGACAGCAGGTTGGATCCTCCAGCTGTTGCAGCACCATGTAGAAGAGGCACAGGACCACTCTGGAGTCTTCTCTGTAAAGATGTTCAATTCACACATCATTTCCAATTCTAATTATTTTATCAACAAGAAGCCTACCCAGTGTCCATTTTGCAAAACAAAATACTGATTGAATTTAAGAATATATGTTAGACAGAATAAAACAATCACAATCCCCCAAAAAGTGACACTGGAAACTTAAATTGACATCTAACATACTAAACACTTACATAGACGCATTGACATCTAACATAAACACTTACATTGAGACTTACATAGATATCTAACAGAGAAACTTATATAGACATATAACATTGACATGTAACATCGACACTTATCATCGACGTCCAACTAAGGCGACTAACGACTTTGTGAAATGACATAATCATTGCATTGCCAAACTACAAATCAAGAAAACACACAATTACAAGTACGGCACTGGCAAACAACACACACACACACACACATTACACTTTTTATAATGACACATCATGACGACATATACAGAGACACAAGGCGCAACAACATATTTTTGGCACAAATGGAAGCCCCTTAAGGGACAGTCTCATGCTGAGTTGAAAGCTAAAAAATAAAAAAGTGTCTTCAAAAGGGTTTAAAGATAAGATTAAGAAAAATCCGCCCGTCTTTGTACTATTTCCTGAACTCCAGAAATTGAAGAAACTAAATATCGGAACTCTAATCAGTTGTTGAGTCTTTATACAGATAAAGATAAAGATGTCCTTTATGAGTCACTCAATGGGGAAATTTGCAGTGTTACAGCAGCAAAGATATAGATCACACAGAGGTGGCGGCGTAATATAGCTGTTAATGTATAACATAAGCAGCAGATATTTAAAAAAAATCAAACCGATGCAAATCTACACAGTTTATATGTATATACACAAATCCCCATGTATATACACACTTACATCCCACAACATATACAAGTGTAAGGAAACACTCCTAATGTATGTCCATGATAACGAGCGGAAATGAATAAAAATGCTGCAATGATAAAAAATACTGCAAAGATAAAAAATACTGCAATGATAAAAAATACTGCAATGATAAAAATACTGAAATGATGAAAATACTGCAATGACAAAAGTACTGCAATGATAAGAATACTGCAATGGTAAACAAAACACAGCATTGGCCAATTAAGTTCACCATTGGATAAAAGTACAGTAGTACTATGTATTGCATCCTAGGACTGCACAATTGCACTAATGCCCGCCCGTTTGGAGACTTGATCTAATGTTCTTGTTAAGCTGTTTGACAGCAGCCGGCAGGAAGGAGCAGCGAAATCTATCTTTCGCACAGCGATGGTCAAACAGTCTATCACTGAAGGAGCTGTGGAGGTCTCAAAGAGTCTCATTGAGGGGGTGGGCTGGGTTGTCCAGCATTGATGATAGTTTCGCCGTCATCCTCCTGCCCCCCACTGAGTCCACAGAGTCCAGGGAGCAGCCCAGGCAGAGCTGGCACTCCTCACCAGTTTGTCCAGCCTCTTTTTGTCCCAGCCCAAGATGCCGCTTGCGCAGGAGACCACGCCATAGAAAATGACTGATGCAACCACCAAGTCATAGAAGTTCTTGAGGAGTGTCCCCTGATGGCCAGAGGACCTAAGCCTCCTGTGTAGGAAGAATCTGCACTGACCCTTCCTAAAGAGAGTGTCTGTGTTGTCGCTCCACTTCAGTTTATTGTTCAGATGAACACCCAGTTACTTGTAAGTTGAGACCCTCTCAACGTCTGTTCCCTGGATATTCACTGGTGTGGGTGGAGAGTGCCGACGCCTGCAGAAATCCACCACCAGCTCTTTGGATTTCCCAGTGTTGATTTCGAGGCGGTTCTGTTAACACCAGTCCACAAAACCCTGAGTAAGTCTCTGTACTCCCGATCGTCTCCGTCAGTGATGAGGCCGACAATCGCAGAGTCATCAGAGAACTTCTGCAGGTGACTGGTAGAGGTATTGTATTTGCAGTCCGAGTTGCAGAGGGTGAATAGGAAGGGAGCCAGAATAGTTCCCTAAGGCGCCCCTATGCTGCAGAGGAGCACGTCAGACATACAGTCCTGTGTTCTCACGTAGCGTGGCCGTTTTTTGAGGAAGTCGTGGATCCTTGTGATGAGTTGGGGGGCCTCTCCCGCTATGCTCCAGCTTGTCTCCCAATAGAGTGGGCTGGATGGTGTTGAAAGGACTGGAGAAATCAAAGCACATGATCATCACAGTGCTCCCTGCCTTCTCCAGGTGGGAGAGTGAAGTGTGGAGCAGGCAGATGATGGCATCATCCACACTGATGCCAGGCTGGTATGCGAACTGGAGTGGTTCCATTGAAGAGCACTAGAGGGTGCAGATGGACGAGGACCAGTCTCTCCAGGGTCTTCATCAGATGAGACGTCAGCGCCACTGGTCTGAAGTTGTTGAGCTCCTTTGGATGGGGGGGTCCTTGGTACCGGAACCAGGCAGGATGTTTTCCACAGCTGGGGGACTCTGCCCACCTTCAGGCTCTGGTTGAACATGTTCTGGACGATTCCACACAGCTGGTCTGCGCAGGATTTGAAGAGCTGGGAGCTAATCCCGTCTGGACCTGCTGCCTTCCTCGCCTTCATCTTCCTCAGCTGGTTCTTTACCTTAGATGTTCACCTGAGAAACAAGGCTGAGCAGGAGGAGAAGAAGTGGTGGTTGTCAGATGTGGCGGATAACTGAAGACTGCGGGGAGAGGGAGAGAGAGGGTGTTGTTTGCAGCAGGAGGGGTTGGACAGGGCTGCAGCAGGGGAGACTGAGCGATTGAAAAATAGGTTCAACTCATTTGCCCACTGAAGGTCCCAACCTTCTAGGTCTTGGGTTGTCCGTGGCCTGAGATGGTCATCAGGCCCCTCCAGACGTCATTTATTATTTTTGTTGCGGCAGATAAATAGATAATTCTTGGTCGTGGAGTACACTGTAAATGCGAGAAATAATGCACAGAAATCGGCCACCTGTCGCTTTTCTCCATCAATTTGGATGAGCATCACTAGCTCATTACATTGCTATGTACCTGCGACGCTACAGGTCAGTGAAGCCACCCAGTGTCCATTTTGCAAAACAAAATACTGATTGAATTTAAGAATAGCTGTACCTCCGTCCTCATCCTTTCTGACTTTTTCCCCTCTCCGATCCTCCTTCTTAGCTGGTGTTGCGCTCTTTTCAGCTCCTCCTTGTCGCCAGACACAGAAACCCTCTTTTTCTCCTTCAGGAGAGCTTTAATGTCCGGTGTCATCCAGGGTTTGTTGTTGGAGAAACAGCTTACTGTCCTGGTGGGTATGGTGTTCTCCATGCAGAAATTAATATAGTCTGTAATAGTCTCCGTAAGACCATTAATGTCCTCGCCGTGGGCTTTGCTGTATACTTCCCACACAATTGTGTTGAAACAGTCCTTTAAGGCCTCCTCGGCTTCTCCGGACCATCTCTGAACTGTGCGTGTCACATCTGGTTGCCTGCGGACCAGAGGTTTTTACAAGGCAGGAGAGCCACCAATTTGTGATCAACCTTGCCCAGCGGGGGGAGGGACAATGATGTGAATGCGTCCTTGGTGTTGGCATTGAAAAGGTCCAATATTTTATTGTCTCTAGTGTGGCGGGTGACATATTGTGTGAATGAATTCAGAGAGAAAGAAGGAGAAGCATGATTGAAGTCACCAGAGATAGGGCGTTTGGGTGCTGTGTTTGTAGCCTGATCACAGCTGCACTCAGTACGTCACAGGCTGACTCACTGTTAGCAGAGGGTGGTACGTACACCGCCACGGAGCTCACATGAGTGAACTCTCGCGGGATGTCGTACGGATGCGTGCTAACAGCTAGCAGCTCAATGTCCAGACTGCAAAGTTGGTCCTTAATAGTGAGGTGCCCAGGGGCTTGCCTAACATTCACTGGGAGGTCATTCCATAGGAAAGGACCGGCAACAGAAAAGGCACGATCCCCCCAAAGGCTGCGCGTAGTCCTCGGCACCTCCAGCAGCATTTGGTCGACAAACCAGAGGCAGTGGGTAGATGCGTAGGGGTGGAGGAGCTCGGAGAGGTACTCTGGGGCTAGGCTATTTAAAGCTTTGAAGACGAACAGAAGTATCTTAAAACAAACTCTAAAGTGCACTGGGAGCCACTTCAGATTATTGTTGTACTTTTAACAAAGCATTCCACAACTGCAGAATGTGTGTGCAATTAAATCCTGCAGTTATAACTGTGGCGCCCAAAATGACGGCAGAGACTGTGTATTCGTAGGGAACACTTCTTCCCGAGACCCATCTCCATGCTGAACTCTCGCACACTACTATACGCTTGCCTTGTGCAACTGCAATATAATGTGGCAGCAGTGGCGGGCCGTGCATTTCAAGCCTAGGCCTTCAGTGAAGACCTATGTTCTACTTAGTCCGACTTTAATAAATCCCCCTCATAATGCCATAATTTATGACAACACGGCTGGACAAATAAATATACAGCAACACACTTACACCGTACTAAGTGAGTGTTGGACGACCTAGCTTCTTAGTTTAATGGTCCGTCTTGAAAATGGTCTCGCAAGTATCTGCGATTCCCGCTTTTCCCTCCTTCGGCCATTGTGGTTTAAAAAAACAAGAATATATTTTAGCTTTTCGAACGGTTGTCAGTTACTACTTTCGCGTTTGTTGGTAGCGCTAACCCCATCCATCCATTATCCGCCGCTTATCCGGGGTCGGGTCGCGGAGGCAGCAGCTTCAGCAGGGAAGCCCAGACTTCCCGCTCCCCAGCCACATCTTCCAGCTCTGCTGGAGGGACATGCCCGGAACACCTCACCAGGGAGGCGTCCAGGAGCCATCCTAAACAGATGCCCGAGCCACCTCATCTGGCTCCTCTCTACGTGGAGGAGCAGCGGCTCGACTCTGAGTCCCTCCCGGATGGCCGAGCTTCTCACCCTATCTCTAAGGGAGAGCCCAGACACCCTGCGGAGGAAACTCATTTTGGCCGCTTGTATCCGAGATCTTGTTCTTTCGGTCGCGACCCACAGCTCGTGACCATAGGTGAGGGTAGGAACGTAGATCGACCGGTAAATCGAGAGCTTCGCCTTTTGGCTCAGCTCCCTCTTCACCACGACAGACCAATACAGCGTCCGCATCACAGCGGAGGTTGCACCGATCCGCCTGTCGATCTCTCGCTCCATCCTCCCCTCACTCGTAAACAAGACCCAAAGATACTTAAACTCCTCCACCCTGGGCAGGATCTCCTCCCCGACCTGGAGGGGGCACTCCACCCTTTTCTGACTGAGAACCATGGTCTCAGATTTGGAGGTGCTGATCTTCATCCCAACCGCTTCACACTCGGCTGCGAACCGCTCCAGTGAGAGTTGGAGATCACGGCCTGAGGAAGCCAACAGTACCACATCATCTGCGAAAAGCAGAGATGAAATACTGAGGTCACCAAACCGGATCCCCTCATCGCCTCGACTGCGCCTAGAAATTCTGTCTATAAAAGTTATGAACAGAATCGGTGACAGCCTTGGCGGAGTCCAACCCTCACTGGAAACGAATCCGACTTACTGCCGGCAATGCTAACCCCTCACGAGTGAATATCCAATCACAAGACGCGTTCATCACCTTCAGCGTAAGGCCAGTGAGAAGGCTCTCTGTAGCCAACTCATGATCTGATTGGCTATCGCAACTGTCTATCAAATCTGAAAGCTCATTGACATTGACATGAACTGCCCACACCGGTTCTCCTCATATCGGGACGGGTGAGGTAGGTTCGGCTTGTGGCGGTGATAAACGGGCGTAAACACTCCGGCTGAGGAGGTGTTCGGCTCGGAGCCCGACACAGCTCGAGAGTGCAAACTACCTATGTGGGCATCTAAATCGTCGTAACGATGAGCCAGCTGGCCGACTGCACTGCGGAGACCCGCAAATTCACTTTCCTGCTGTCCCACCATTCGTCCTTGGATAGCCAAAGCTTTATAAATGTTTTCTGTGTCCGCATAATCCATCCATCTTCTGTACCGCTTCTCCTCACTAGGGTCGTGGGGTGTGCTGGAGCCTATCCCAGCTATCTTTGGGCAGTAGGCGGGGGACACCCTGAACTGGTGGCCAGCCAATTGCAGGGCACACAGAGATGAACAACCATCCGCGTTCACACTCATACCTAGGGGGAATTTAGAGTGTTCAATCGGCCTGCCATGCATGTTTTTGGAATGTGGGAGGAAACCGGAGTACCCGGAGGAAACCCACGCAAGCACGGGGAGAACATGCAAACTCCACACAGGATGGCCGGTGTCGGGATCGAACCCACGCCCGATGCTGTCTCTCACTGTGAGGCCATCGTGCTAACCAGTCAGCCACCGTGCCGCCCGTCCGCAGAATCCATGGTCGGATAATTTTCTAAGGTCTCCTAGAATTTCTGGAAAATATCAGGATTCTTAAACGCAGACACAGAAAATCAATTTCACAAAAGGTAATTATTTTACAAAAAAATAAATCAGGTGCGAGACCGACAAAGTACAACAAATGACGCTGGTGGAAAACACACCAGGAAAATAACGAGGTAAACAAAAAAAACGCTTGCAAAAAGCAAGGAGCAAAAAACGTAACGAAAATCGCTTCCCTCGGAAGGACAAGTAATATCAATTCATGTGATCAGCAAGAACAAGATAAACAACTACAAACAATGAAATTACGGCAAGAACAAAGATCATGAAACACAGGAAGAAAAAACAAGACAAAAACTTGGCGACAAGAATGTGAGCAAGGGGAATTATCCAACTCCGAGTAGTTGGCATGGTTGCCCTTAAATAGTCCGTGGTTAATGATTGCAATGAACAACAGGTGCGTGCCTAAAAGGTGCGTGCGTCTCTCCAGCCAGTGATGACATGACCCGGAACGAAACGCTGGAGGGAAAAGACCCCCACTCCAGCTGGACAAAACAAAACAACACTAGGATATAATATGACATCGATGTGAAGAACATGATCATTTTTTCTTGATTATGATAGGCCAGCAGAGGCCTTGAAGGCCTTGACCGCTTAACACTGTGTGGCACCCACTGCACTTTCTCTGCAGTCTTCGTGTATTTTCTTGATTTTTCTTTATTGTATTTGTCATTATTTTAATCCTTTATATTTGCACTGGAGAGGGGTGCTCTCCAATCTTGTTGCACATTGAGTATAATGACATTAAAGGGCATTCTGATTCTGGAATCAAAAGCCCGCTCGCTCGTATGCATAACTATGAGATGCTAATTATGAAAAACAAACAACAAAAGCTTACTATGGCACTTTAAAAGAATAAAGGTAGGGCTGAAGTGATTATATCTTTGTATTTTTCTTTTAAGTTTTTCATTTTGTTTTGACTTTTTATTTCTAATTCAGTTAATATTAATTTGTTTTCAGAATGGAGTTGTTTTTTTTTTACTTTTAGTTTTTGGGAAAATTATTAGTTTTAGTTTTTATTAATTTTAGTTTTGTGTAATGTGGCGAATTTGTCAGGTGTGATTTCTTTTAAAGGTGTAACAAGTGTTGCTCATAAAAAACTAAAAAAAAGAGAACTTATTTTTAACATACCAACAATTATGCTGAATAACCATCAACAAATAAAACAACACTTCACTTAAACTTATGTGTAATCAGTCCAAAAATGCTGTGCATTAATGCTGCTTCTACAGTCAAAATGCAGATAAAACACACAACATACTGTAAATGTTGCTAAATTAAGTGTTTATAGTGTATGCACCCCTCTCAAATTTCCCCATTGTGGGACTAATAAAGGACATCTTTATCTTTATCTTTGTAATGCGATTTTTTGTGACACCAAACTAACGCATTTCAAAAGTTACTCCACTGTTAACGTGACCTATAACACATACAATTCAAATAAAAAATAAAAAAAAACCTTTTGAGAAGGGGAGTATAATAACCAACAGATTAATGACTGCACAAGTATGCAGTGCGCACGCAATCTTATAATTGTGTGAAGGCGGAGGCTCTTCCCGCATTTTTCAACCGATTCTCACTGTTCCAACTTCAATCTATTCCAAATATTCATGACAACGTGGCTTCCATTTTTCTCGCTGAAAAAAATTTACTGTTTCACCAAAATGTCGCTTTTTCCACCAAATTTTTCTCCATTCATTCTTAATGGTGCATTTAACATTTCTCATTTACATTGTGCCAATTTGATATTCAAGACATTCAACTGATTCAACTCAGATTGGGAAGTCTTTTTAACATGCCAAAAATTTCCACCCACCAAAAATTCACCATTTTTCACCATTTAACAACCAACCAAAATTTCCCCATTCATTCCAATGGGATTTCGCTTTTACAACTATTGCGATTCGTTTTCTCCTCTAACTTCTCCAATTTTCTTCCAGCATTGCCGAGAGCATCGTTTCACCCCCACACTGATATAATAGGTACCCACCGGTATGGGTCTCTTACCAAATTTGGTGCCACAAAAACAAATTTTTTTCCCACCAAAATTCCCCATTCATTTCCAATGGCAGACATTTGAGAATGCATTTACTTGACCATTTTTCATCCGATTCTCATTGTTGCAACTTCATTCTATTCCAAAATTTCACACCATGTGGGATTCCATTTTTCACGTTCCTATCTTTTTCACATTATTCACCATTTCACTTTATTCACCCACCAAAACCCCATTCATTTCAAATGGGGCATTTACTTAGAATTTCAACCCAGTCAGATAATTTATCCTGGTTTCTACATTGTGGGGTGGTTCAGCGTTTTAGCAGACATTTCCCAATTTGGCGGTTCTCGGTTCGATTTCCGACTGTTCAACATTTTTCACGAACATTCACTATGATTCAACATCATTCAATATTACTCACAATGATTCATCCAGCCATCATCTGTACCGCTTCTCCTCACTAGTGTCGCGGGGGGTGCTGGAGCCTATACCAGCTATCTTTGGGCAGGAGGCGGGGGACACCCTGAACTGGTTGCCAGCCAATTGCAGGGCACACAGAGACGAACAACCATCCGCGCTCACACTCATACCTAGGGGCAATTTAGAGTGTTCAATCGGCCTGCCATGCATGTTTTTGGAATGTGGGAGGAAACCGGAGTACCCGGAGGAAACCCACGCAGGCACGGGGAGAACATGCAAACTCCACACAGGATGGCCGGAGCTGGGATTGAACCCACGCCCGATGCTGTCTCTCACTGTGAGGCCATCGTGCTAACCAGTCGGCCACAGTGCCGCCCACAATGATTCAATATCATTAAATTTCATCCACTATGAGTCAAAATCATTCAACCGCATGCAATATCATTCGCATCCTTCAACTAAAATGTATTCAGCTTCTCAGCCTTCACACGCAATTTCTCTAGAAATTGCATTCTCTAGTTGGGAATATAGCCTTGTTTATAATTGTTTCTAGTCTCAGCAAAAGAAAAACAGGCCCAAAGAATGATGCTGTCACTAGCATGCTTCAGGTAAGGTGCTGTTCAGTGAGGAGTAGTGTTGAGTTTGTGCCCGACATACCTTCACGAAATATGGCCAAAAGGTTCAAGCCATGGATTCATCAGCCTGTACATTTCCCATGTATTAGGGAAATTTTATTGTGGCCGTTAATGGTAGAAATTATCACGGTCTAATATATCAATTATAAAAACCTGGAAATTGAACAGGAGACCTCATTGTCAACATGTTAGGACCCGTAGGATGTCGAGCTGCCGTACAACTGTCGGAAATCCGGTAGCTCACAATTTACAGTTTAAATGATCACAAATATTATAAAAATAAAATAAAAAATAAAAATTTCTAGAAAGACGAAAACAAATAATATTTCCCAACGATTATCATTTGTTTTAGTTAGTTTTGTGAAAGACAATGTTTTGGTTCGTTTTTTTTTCGTTAACAAAATTTTTTTTTTATTTAATTTTTCGTTATTTTGTTCATACAAGTCATACAAGTGTAGTGGTACATTTGCCTGACTTGCAGGCAGCGTGGGTTCCGTCCCACTCTGTGAGAGTGTCTGTCTATGCTCTCCGATAGGCACTTTGGCATTAAGCCATAGACTCCGCAGAGCGGCTTCTTCAACATTTGCAGCGACAAAGTTACTGACAAGTTCAACAAGTAGCAGAATAATGAAACTATTAAGACTTGTAAGACACTTGAATTACGCCCACAGTGCTGTTCAGATTGCCTGTGGGTTGGTCAACTTATACCAAGAATGTTAATTGATCTATTTATTGGGATTTATTAAAATTTCTTTTTTAATTTTTTTTTTATTCTGATACCATAGGCCCGTTCTTAATGGTGGGTCTGTCTATGCCTCACAAAAAAAAACCCTTCAGTTTCACTGAAAAAATATGCAGGACTGTTGCGCACCAACATTGACATATATTATTTTTAGTAAGGTCATGAGCTTTTGCAGATGCGATTGTTCATAAGTCAAAGAAAATCACACGTTTGTTTCCTTATATTTTTAATAATTAATTACTGATGAGGCGGCACGGTGGACGACTGGTTAGCCCGATGGCCTCACAGTGAGAGACAGCATCGGGCGTGGGTTCGATCCCGGCTCCGGCCATCCTGTGTGGAGTTTGCATGTTCGCCCCGTGCTAGCGTGGGTTTCCCCCGGGTACTCACTTTTCCTCCCACATTCCAAACACATGCATGGCAGGCCGATTGAACACTCTAAATTGCCCCTAAGTATGAGTGTGAGCGTGGATGGTTGTTCGTCTCTGTGTGCCCTGCAATTGGCTGGCCACCAGTTCAGGGTGTCCCCCGCCTACTACCCGAAGATAGCTGGGATAGGCTCCAGCACCCCCCGCGACCCTAGTGAGGAGAAACGGTAAAGAAGATGAATTACTGATGAAAAACTCAGCAGAAGTATTTCACAGCACAAAAATAGCTACTATGATGATCTAATTAAATATGACATTTTAGACAAATATATTTTTAGAGATTCGTGCTTCGAGTGGAGGTGGGGTTGAGTTTAAAAAAAACATTGTTTGGCTGGCATGGCCCCCTACAGCACTGTGATTTTCATAGAGTGTCGTGGCACAATAGTGTGCCGTGAGAGTTCTTAAAATGTACCGTGGGAAATGATCAAAATTCACTTATAATGACAGAAAGAATAAATAAATGATCTATTTGAAAGTATAACTTTTTGCAATATTGGTTTGGTCGTGTGCTGTGAGATTTTCAGAACCTAAAATATGTGCCTTGGCTCACTAAAGGTTGGGAATCACTACCCCCGGCGACAGGTGTGGTTGTGTGTCACAGGATGATGTGATGATGATGATTTAAGAACTGTCAAATACATCACACTGGATTAAACACTGGTGTGATAAAGCTATGAAGGAATGAATGCACAGTATGATAGCATAGCATAGTGATACGATTGTATACAGTATAAGACAATGTGATAGCATAGCATAGTGATCCGATTGTATACAGTATAAGACAATGAGTATGGCATGCAATGTTGGAGTCAAGGTGTTAAATCATCCTTGTATAGTTTTTAAATGACTGATTTCAAATATTTATTTTAAATCACTGACATGAAGGACAATGTCACAAATGAGGATAAACAGCATCTCAGTGGTTGATGAGTGTTAAAATCACAAATATTAAGAAATATTATGAAAGAAAACATTTGACAACTCACAAAGAAAACATCCATGACATGATTCAGTGTTCAGTACTTTTAGTAATCTATTCTTTTCGTGCTGCATTCTTTGTCTAAGTGTGTACCAAAACTCATTTGTTTCCTTTTCTGTTCAAAAGTTGATTCTTATTTGTTTCTTTTGTATTTTATTTTACATCTGCTGGTGGGTCCCTCCAGCGGCGCTGGGAGGAAGTGAAGCACTGCCGCCCTGTTGGACATCCACAAATCCCATCCTCTGCCTCCTCTTCCTCTGCTCAGTCATCTACACACACACACACACACACATGCGCACACACACGCACCCCCACACACACACATGCACAGTCAGTAGAGATATGATGAAGTGCACTTATGCCGTCTGCAACCACAAATAAAGATGGCTGCTGCTCCCTCACTTCATACATTTGTTTTTACAGTCTGTGTGCTTTTCTAGTTTTGTATGGCATTATTTTTCAGTTTACCAATTTCTCGTCATTTCTTTTTTCAAAATAGCCTATACCTGATGATTTTTGCACATTTTCATAGGCTTATTTTCTAAATAGTCTTGTGTACCTTTTAAATGGTCAATGTCTTGTTTTTCATAGTTGTTTTTCTATATTATTATTAGGGCTGTCCAAATTAAAGCATTAACTCAGGTGATTAATCAAAATAAATTCACTCAGTTAGATATAATAACTCAATTAACTCAGTTTGATTTACTTCAAAAATAATATGCATACTTTGCAAATATTGTGCCATATTAGCTGTACATCTTTAGCAAGTCTCAGAACAAAACACTGTTCAAGTTACCACTGCGCCTTGCAAACCAACACTACTGGAATGTGGCGCTTGTGGGCAGTGTTGGCAAATGTTTCGAAGACAAATGCCTGAAACGAAAGCTATTAGAACAGTGCTTGAATTAAATATACTTCATATTTGGTGGTTTTGCATCAATTCCAAGATATTATTCAAGTAAATATCTGTTACAAGCTTTGCAAAAAATGTGATTAATCGCGATTAATCATGGAATATTTTGTGATTAATTAGTTAAAAAAATTAATCACTTGACAGCACTAATTATTATCAAACTATCTGTATTATTTTTACAATTTTAGTGTGTGTTTTGAAATAGTATACATGTTGAATTTTTTTAAGTCCGTTTTTTATAATTGTCAGTTTTTTTAAATAATATTTTTTTAATCTAGAGTTTTAAAATTATGTATAAAAAACAATTTTCCTTTTTTTTTTTTTTTTTTACCCTCGATGGGATTTTCAAATCCAGTTGTACATGGGCAAGGTAAGTCTTTCAGTTACTTTGTACTTAACACGTTAGGTTAGCGTTAGTACACGTTGGCACATCAGAATCAGAATCAGAATGCCCTTTATTGTCATTATACTCAGTGTACAATGAGATTGGAGAGCTTCCCCTCTTCAGTGCATACATGTAATCTTTTACATACAAATATACAGCAAGGTAATGGATGGATGGTTGGATGGATAAAATATGCATAATAAAAAAAAGTCTTGAAAAAGTTACACATATTGCACATTGTGTTGGAGAAGAGACATATTGCCTGCAGAACACGTTCTACAATGATGTTATGGCAAAGCTAGTTGTGTGTGAGAGTCACTGGCTGTGCATTTCACACCAGGGCTTTCAGTGAAGTCCTACTTAGTCCTACTTGAATAAATCCCCCCCATAATACCATCATTTATGACACCACGGCTGGACAAATAATATACAGACAGACACTTACACAGTACTGAGTGTTGGACAACTTAGCTTCTCTTGAAAGGTCCATCTTGAAAATGATCTGTGTATCTGCAATTAAATCCACACTTTTCCCTCCTTCGGCCATTAAGGTTAAAAAAAAGCAAGAATATATTTTAGATTTTCGAATGGTCGCCAGTTATGACTTTTGGGTATGCCCTCTCACGAGTGAATATCTAATCACCTTCAGCGTAATGCCACCAAGAAGGCTCTCTGTAATCAACTTGTGATCTGATTGGCTATTGCAACTGTCTATCAAATCTGAAAGCTCATTGACTTTGTACCAGTGCGTGCTACTGGTATTGTGAAACCTGCCTGGCAACACGAGCTTGCGGAATTCTGATTGGATAAAAACTCTCACCAAAAAATACAACTCTAGGATATAATATGACAAATGACAATGTGAATATGATAATTTTTTTCTTGATTATGTTCGGCCAGCAGAGAAGGCTATGACAGCCCACTACAGGTGAGAGTCCAGCATGGAGATGGCTCTGTTTGTCCTTGATTTAATGCACCTAAAGTGCTTGCCAGAGGGCAACAGGTCAAAGGCCTGTGAGCTTGGATGTGTATTGTCCTTAGTAATCTTCTGAGCTCTGCTGAGGCACCGGGTGGTGTGGATGTCCGACAGGGAGGGGAGACGGCCGCTGTTTTGACTGTCCTCTGAAGCCTCACCCTGTCTCAGTACAGCTGATGTACCTGGAGGAGATGTTTTATTGCATGATTTGCGCGGAATTCCGTAGGTGGAGTTGCATTTGTTTTCCGGGGGTATTTTGTCTTTTGGATGCACCAAAATCTGGCGGAGAGTTGTGTATGGTTTGACCGGTGTGTTAATATTGTATGTTCTCATTGTTCTTTGGATATGTTCCATAATTCCCCTACAAGGTTAAAGGAGTGGAAGAGTTGAAACCTGGCTAGTTTTATTCGATGTCCTGCATCTTGTGTCACTGTTATTCTGTGGAATGCTGAGTGTGTGGCTGGTGAAGCTGAACAAAGAAAGTGAAAGAATGTGAAGGTTTGGGAGGTTTTAGGTTGGTGCCTGGCGCAGACAGACACCTCGAGGGGGAAGGGGTCGACAAGAAACTGGACCCTTCAACCACAAGCAGGAGGAGCCACCACTTTAAGAAAGACCAAGAAAAGCAAGCTAAAGTTAACTGCAGCGTACACATAGCCAATAGAATCATGCCAGGATGCCTTTGTCTCTGTGTCATTTGCATATTGTGTCTATAAATTAATGCTGAACAGCGGAGACAAAGAGAGCTGTATTGAGAGGGACCCAACCCCAAGTTGTAGATTTGTGTGTTAGGAATAAATCCACTCGTGTGTGAAAATGCCGGCTTCCTGATACCTTTCTATTGCAGAACGAGCGCGCCTATTGTTGGATGAGTGAGAGTTGGGTAAAGTCACAAATTGGAGTCAGATTATTAATTTGAGTTTACATTGGTTTAAAATTAAATTCTAACATTGATTTAAAGATAAATTCCAACAAGGTGGACGGACAGAGGGGGCTGACTTGATACTGTCTGCTATAAATGATTCAGTCAAAACACAGATAACAATAAGAAGACAAAATGAACTTAATACAACTAAAAATGATTTTTGATCAGCAATCGCCGGTATACTTTGGGAATTACGTCACTTGCGGAATCATGAGCTGCCAGTCGCCATTGTAATCCATTCTTATTGTCCAGTGAGCTGCTAAACTGACATTTTTTGCATTTTTGGCAAAATGCCTCAGTTCTGTGTGGCAATGCATTGTACGCATTCTGGAAAGCATCTGTTTGGGTGGCCAAAACAAAAAAATAGGGCACGTAAATGGAGCAATTACGCTCTGGCAAATAGAAGGGATTTCAAGCCAGTGTCGATGAGTGTTCTTTGCTACAAGCACTTCATCTCTGCTTTCTCAACCGTTTGTGTGATTACAATCCATGTTTAAAAAATGTGTGGTGTGTTGCGTGTATTGTGACAGCTTGATGACTGACGGCTGTGATCGCAGCACATGTGTGGGTGTGTGCTTGGGTGTGGGGGTGTGTGTGTGTGTGTGTGTGCGTGTACGTGTTGTGAACAATGTCACCGCGTTTCCTTTTTTCAGACCAAAACCTTTTTTTCTGGTGGAGAGCAAAAAACTCCACGCTGACATGTCTTAAAACATCTGATCGGGTTGGGGAACCTTCAAATTAAGGCTCCCCGATGCAATCAAAACAGCGCTCGTCCCGTCACACGGAAGTGTGACAGCTCTGACGAAGACTGAAGTGACGGCCGAAATTATCAGCGAGTCAAGGGTTTTTTTGCTTTAACACCAGAAAAAAAGTTTATCTGAAAAAAGAAAACTTGAAACTGATTGGAAAAAGAAGACAAGATGAAGGCCATAACCCGACATATTTTACCATTCATCCAGTCTCAATCGGTCTTGACTCCACTCCATGTCCGGTCGTTTAGGCACAATATTTTCATTATCCTGAGCATTTGGCTTGTACAAGCATGGTCCAACGAACAGAATATCAATGAGCCCCTCTTCCTCCAACTCGTCAAATACCTGGATACCCTCAGATATAATAGTTTCTGACTGGCTTAATACAGTCTATATCTGACTTCTGCCATAAATCCCTTGGTATGATGTCACACTTCCGGTTTGTCGCTCGGCAGAATCTAACTTCAGAAAAACTATTATTTTGTCAAATATACCAAATAAAATTTTTTTAAAAAAATAATGCTTTATTATTTGTATTGTGTGTAGTTACTTTATTTTATTACTGACACAAATAGATTTGATTTGCCATTTTCTGAACTTACCTCAAACAAGCACTTCAAGTCATGGCACATTCTATGTGTGCCTTTCATTTGAGAAGCAATTGATTGGGATTTATTGATCTTTTTTCTTTTGTTTACTTGTTCACAAATCTGGTTGAGTGTTTTTTTACAATATCAATAATATTTTCTTGTGTTTTTTCTTGTTTTCCAAAACAGTCAACAATGACTTAGGGAATTATGCTAGTTGGCAGGCGTTTCATTAAAGTTAGAGCTTGGACTCTCACTCAAAATTCCCGTTATTTTATCGTATTGACGGCAGTGAATGAGCTCCGGTTGGATCCGAAATTCCTGCTTCTAACTATGGAAATGCTTTATTTTTAAAACTTTAAAATCTTAATTAGAATCCTTCATCACATTGGGACCAAAGGTAGAATACTGGTTATATTACGCCTTTGGGTTCCCTTAATTTGTAGCAGTGAGAGGCGGCATCAAACTAACAACATACCGTATGTCACACATTTGTACAATGACTAATACTTCTTTATCTTCTTCTCGCATTTATTTCTTATACTTTGTTTTAGCGGTTGGCAAATACTTGTGCTGCATTATCGCCACTTTCTTTTGAATTGTGCATCCGACACAACACGGCTTTATTATTTACATGCACTAAAAGCTGTAATGACTGAAGGACACCCGTGACTGGAAGAATGATAAAATATATTGGTTGGGGTTATTAGCTTTGCGTTGCTGTTTTAAATTCGATGCTCTGGCCTTCAATGATGTACGGAGAGATTACCAACTTGGGCCATTTATTCTGCTAGTTCTGACACCACACGTTATAGTGGGTTGGGTTCCAACATTGTTATTGTTAAGGTATTCAAGTTATATATACACAACTACTTTACACCCGCCTGCTGGTTCTTTTTCTTTCTCACCATTCTTCTTCAGCGCATGTGCACTCCGCGTACAAACATCACAGCCGTCAGTCACACACAAGCTGTCACAATACACACAACACACCACAAGTTTTTCAAAATGGATTGTAATCACCTCTACCTTTTTGCGAACACTTTATCAACTGCAAAACGGTTGAGAAAACAGGGATCTTTGAAGTGCTTGTGGCAAAGAACACTCGTAAAACACTGGCTTGAAATTCACTCTTTGCCAGAGCGAAATTGGTCCATTTGTGTGCCCTATTTTTTTGGTTCACTCAAACAGATGCTTGCCAGAATCCGAACAATTTATCACCACACAGCCCCGAGGCAATTTGCCGGATAATGCAACAACAATGGTATTTGAGCAGCTCACCGGACAATCAACAATATGGTACAATGGCAACTCGCCGTTCTGTGAAGGATGTCATTCCCGAAGAATATTGGCGATTGCAGAACAAAATATTTTTTGTTGTTAGGGCATTGCGATGGGTCTGACTATGAATCTAGGACGTATTCAAAATACGGGTGGTAAATTTTACTTCAACTTGGTCTTTAAGCTCAAGTTGCTCAATGACACGTCAGAAGTTTTCTTCCGTGCTCTGCTGTGCTCAGCCCCTCTCTGTTGTTACTTTGTATCTCTGTATATAAAAACTTTTTACTTTGTGTCATGCCTGGTTCACAGTATGTTCTGACTAGTCATGGACCCAGCAGACTCAGACATGACCCCCAAGCCCTGCACGCTCATGAAAAATTGCTTGGCCTTTTTGTTGAGGGACACAAAAACATCCAGTGAACCTTGTCAGCACTTTAACTTGGCTTTCACTGTCTCCTCTCCCAATGATACGTCTCTCTTCAGGTGTTTGTAGACTCAGGGACAGACGGAAATTTTATTGATCGAGATTTTGTGGCTAATGCCAATTTCTCCCTGACCAAGTTGGACACACCTCACCAATCAGTGCCATTGAGGGAAGCCCGCTAGAAACTGTTACATACCAGACGTTTTCCCTTTCCCTTACTATTTGGGTAGCCATCAGGAGCATATCAAGTTTTTGGTCATCTCTTCTCCTTCCTGTCTTGTTCTCCGGCTACCCTGGTTGAAACTTCATAACTCGCACATAAATGAGGTGTCTACGTCTATTATTTACAGTATTTTCACGGCCATAGGGCTCACAGAGTTAAAGGGCGCAGTCTCAGTTGTGTGTGCTATTTCTGTATTTAACACATTCACTGGGCACACCGCTCAATCAGGCGCAAGCTAGCTCGCGCACGCTAGCTCGCGCACGCTAGCTTGCGCATTCATAACACAAACAGAAAGAAAAATAACACAAAAAGAGTACGGCAAAGAATTCTGGGAGTCTTTCAGTCTCAGCCAATCAGATGGCTTGTTAGAGAGATGTCGTGAGTGGTGTGCTTGAGTTTGTTCTCTAAACCTGTGATGTTTCTTTGATCGGCACGGTAAATTTGATTTTATGGAGGTGATTGTACACTATTATACTTTTACTGGTTGAAGTGGACAAGAGTAGCAATGTGCATTTGCATTTTTCTGGCTATCGGTTGCCGTTTTACCTCACTTGGCTCCCTGCTGTGACGTAGACCGCTGAAACCAGAAAAAAAAAACAAGCAAGCTCCAAAAGGGGGTGTGCCAATTTGTCGTAAATCTCATCACCCATAAAAAAAGTCCTTTAGGGGGGGCATTTAAGTAGAAATGCTATTTTTACATGCATGCAATGTTAACGTCAATCAAGCGTCCCTTTAACGACTTTTCACATTTTTCTTATTCTTCTTTCTTCGCTTTTTCAAGTACACCAAACAGACCAGTTTGTCCCAAACACCCCCTTCAACTTGTAGTTCCACGGGGCAATTAAGTCAACAAGCACCATGCTACATGTAGAGCCAAGTCGATGTGCATACGTTGATGGAAGAGGAGAGATCAACAGATCGCTAATCGTTGTTGAATTCGTCTCTGAGTGACGAGTTCAGTTGAGGCTGCTGAGATGGTACTGCTGGGTAGGCAGGTGGTGACGAAAATCATTGCAGAAGATTCGGCAGCCTGAGGTGGTTATTCAAGTTTTTACAAAAGTTTTAGACTGACCACACAGCAGTAAAACTGACTGACAATGGGGGAGCCTGGCGTGTTGATGGGGAATTTGGCCAGCTGTTCATTTTGGATATGGAAGAGGAGGACTTTGTGGATGAGGACTCATCAAAAAATAACATAAATACATTGTTAAATACCATATTCTCATGACCATAAGGTGCACTTTAAAGTCCCAAATCTCCTCCAAAACAGACGGGTCAGCCTATAATGCGCTTTGAGTATGGACCGAGATACTTAGATCACGCGAGTAACTCTCTTGACCAACCCATCTGACCAGCTGAGGGCATTTCAAGGCACATGTTAGCACCCTCTGTCTGTAAAGACAGAGTCTATCAAGTTATTGGTCATGGTTGGAAACAGATCTGTGGTCAGTTGACAACATAGCCGTATGTACGTGTGGGAGAAAGCTGGATAAAAGGGCAGCTGTCCACGATGCACACCACTCACGACATTTCTCTTACCAATCTGAATGGCTGAGACTGAAGGACTGCCAGAATGCTTTAGAGCACTTGATACATGTTTTGTGTTTTCATATTTATTTTTTCCTTGTTTTGGTCATTTTATTGTTTTCTAGTATTGTGTTCGGTTGATGTTGGGTGATAGTTTTGGTTTTGATTTAAAAGCGTGACTGTAAGGAGTGTGGTGACTAGTGAGATCCCTCCACAGACATTCTGTGATCATGTATGTTAATGGCAATGTGTCTGACTCATTGCTGGTTGCTTGTCACAATACATTTGTCTTTTTAAAGCTGCTTTAATTAAAACATGTGCCAGCAAGCTTGCTGGCTATTGTTATATGTCTTGTCATACCAGCACTCAATAATGTGGTGCGCTCTTTGTATGTGCTTAATACAGAAAAGGCACACACAATGAAGACTGCACCCTTTAATACGATGCGCCCTATGTTTGTGAAAATACAGTACTTCAATAAAGTACAACCGAACTCAGTTTTGCTCCCGCGGCCTTTTTAAAAACATACGCTAGCATTCATGCTAGCTATGTTTTATCATGCATGCATGCTAAGATAAGGTATATTTTAACATGTCTGCACCCAATAATATGGTGCCCCGTATGTATGTGTATGAAGAGGTGAGACAGCAGCGTACGTTCAAGCCTGTCTGTATTTCCTTATTCTGACAATACCTCAATTCCTATAACGCCAAAAGTGCGTACTTAGTTGCATTGGGCATGCTCACGGAGAAGAAGAATGAAGGAAGGAGATGAATAATAAGATGGAGAGGAATAAGACCCTAATAAGACCATTATAAGGTAAGCGGATTTGAATAGTATATAAGCCAGCTAATGATGTTTAAATAAACTTCTGCCGTTAACAACACCCCCGCAGCATCATCACGCATGGACACTTTTAATAAATTTTTTTGGTGGTTGAGAGGGGGCGGAATGGGGTTGGGGGCCGACAATTTTTATGGCCCTGCCGGGACGTGACCTCAGACGGAAGGAGACGCGCGCACCTGTCTTCGGCTGCTCATCTGTTGTCCGCCTTCATCCACTGGGCGCGTAAATGCAACTATGGTTTCGTGCACCACCACATGCAACACTTGCACCCTTCTCATGGTAAGACTTTCCCTGCTAGAGGGACGTGTCCGCCAGCTAGAGCAGAGTAATGTGGTAAGTGTAAATGTGGCGGACACGACTGTTAGCACGGGTTGTAGCCAACCTGCTAGTCTGGTTAGCATTGGCCGTAAACAACTTGCTTATCGCGGTGAGCCTGTTAAGACACATAGCAGTTCCAGTCCACCTCGGTCTTCTGGCTCCCGCACTTTAGTTAGAGGTGACTCCATTACCCGCAACATTAAGCTTGAAAATACAGCCACAGTAATGTGTATTCCTGGGGCCAGAGCACCCGACATTGAAGCTATTCTTATGGAGCTGGCACGCAATAGACCTAGACACCAGCGCAGTGCAAGCAAAGCTAGCTATTCAGATATAGTGATACACATCGGCTCCAATGATACGAGGATGAGGCAATCAGAGATCACAAAGAAAAACATTGCAAGGACTTGTGATCTCGCCAGAAAGTTGAGTTGGCATCGAGTAATTGTCTATGGCCCCCTGCCTGTGAGAGGCAATGATGAGAGGTTTAGCAGATTATTCTCACTTAATCGGATAGCTGGCTAGCTTTTGTAGTAAGCAGGGGACTGCAGTTCGTAGATAATTGGCCTTCATTTTGGGGCCGACCTGACCTGCTGAAGATGGACGGCCTTCACCCTAAATGGGAAGGCGCCATCATTCTTTCTAGAAACATAGATTATTGTTTGAGCCTTCCATGACAGTTCATATCAGAGCAGGTTGGGTTGCAGGCGAATAGTGAGCCTGCACGGAAGGGTTTGGAGTCACATAGCTTTTTTTCTAGGTTAGAGCGCTACACACCATACGCTGTTGCATCACATATTGATACAATTTCTACTGAGGTGGCAATACATGATGGGTTTAAGCATTCCTCCTCAGTCGGTCTTATCGACGACGAGGCGTTCTCTCAGAATAATAGCACTCGAAAGCTGATAAATAACTATCGGATTCCGACCGTCGTAATTTCTCGCCACATTTATAGTTGCTCGAGGTTTCAATCCGGGACCGAGGCAACGCAATCTTATTAATTTGAAGTTATCATTATGCGATCCACAGCCGAGCTAGCGTTTTATCTTGCTGTTCTTTATCGTCCCCCTGGCTCGTACTCGGGGTTTTTAGATGAATTTTCTCAATTCATGGCTGATTTGGTAACTCATGCAGATAATATAATTACCATGGGCGACTTCAACATTCATATGAATCTCCCGTCCGAACCACTTACCATGGCGTTGCAAACAATAATTGATACTTTTGGCTTCACGCAAATAATAGGTGAAGCGACGCACACAAATGGTAATACGTTAGATTTGGTATTAACCCGAGGCTTAGCATCCTCAAAAATAATAGTATTACCAAATACTACTGCTATATCTGACCATTACGTTATTAAATTTGAAGTCTTGGCTCATTGCCATCGTTCTGACCACAATCAAAGCTATAGCAGCCGCAATATTAGCTCCTCAACCACCGCTGCGCTCTCTGAGCTACTCCTTTTAGCAACCGCTTTGTTTCCTAATTATATTGGTACGATTGATGATCTCACAAATAACTTTAATGTCGCTCTGTTAAATGCGCTTGCCTCCGTAGCACCTTTAAAAACTGAAACTCATCCAAAGAGACTTAGTCCGTGGTTTACAGAGGAAACGCGCATACTTGAACTATCATGTAGGAAGCTTGAGCGCAAATGCCGTGCAACCAAACTTGAGGTTTTCTGTCAGGAATGGTGCGATAGTTTACTTCGATACAAGGAAACACTCGATTTAGCCAAAACTAATTATTTCTCAAGGTTAATAGTCTTACATAAAAACAACCCTAAATATTTATTTGATACCGTAGCAATGCGAACACAACAGCAGCCAACCTCGGATAGCTATTCCGATTCAAAATTGGTTAGTGCAGCAAAACCGACAACTTGTGTGCTCGATCCGCGTCCTGGCAAACTAATTATGAACTGTTTACGACCCTAAGACCGTCTGTTTTAAATATGACTAATCTATCGTCTACCACAGGTATAGTACCAGCAGCTTTTAGGACCGCCGTTATCCGACTGCTACTTAAGCAACCAAACCTCGACTCAGAGAGTCTCAACAACTATAGGCCTGTTTCAAATCTTCCGTTTATTGCAAAAATTCTTGAAAAAGTCGTAGCGCAACAACTTAATGTATATATGACTGCTAATAATCAATTTGAAGCTTTCCAATCAGGTTTTAGAGCCGACCATTCTACTGCTAAAGTTACTAATGATCTTCTCATAGCTATGGACGCCGACACCTCATCAATATTACTCTTACTCGATCTTAGCGCCGCTTTTGACACCGTTGATCATATTATTAAAACGCCTTGAAACGTGTATTGGCATTTCAGGCTCAGCGCTCTCTTGGTTAAATTCTTATCTGTCAGAGAGGACGCACCGTGTAATTCATGGCAATGCAACTTCTGATCTTTGTAAGATCACATGTGGAGTTCTGCAGGGATCGGTACTTGGACCTCTATTGTTTCGCATCTACATGCTACCGCTGGGTGACATTATACGTAAATATAACATTAGTTTTCATTGTTATGCTGATGATACGCAACTATATATGCCGCTGGGTATAACATATCCGCGTAATTGCTATAAATTAGAGGCATGCCTTGCCGAGATTAAACAATGGATGTCTTTCAATTTTTTGCATCTTAACTCCACTGAAGTCATCTTCCTGCAGCACTTCATTCAATTGACTCTCACATTATCTCATCTATTATTGCATAGCATCATTGTATGTGTGAAATGTTGCCCAGTTGGCATCCATTGCAGCATGGTCATCCTGGAAGGGGGATTCCCCCATCTGTGGTCCCTTCTCAAGGTTTCTCACTTTTCCCCTAATGAGGTTTTTTGAGTTTATCCTTGCCCTCCTGGGGGTTAAGATCGGGGATGTCGATTGTGGTTATGTAAAGCCCTTTGAGACTGTCTGTGATTAAGGGCTATACAAATAAAATTGACTTGACTTGACATAAAACCGAGATGCTGATCATTGGACCCGCACGTCATCGGCACCTTTTCAAAGACACCAGTCTGAGTATCGATAAATGTAATACTGTCCAAAAGGACTCAACAAAAAATCTTGGTGTTATATTTGACTGTCGTTTCAAATGCACATTAAAAATATAACTAGAACTGCGTTTTTTCATCTGCGCAATATTGCTAAAATCCGTCCAATTCTATCAACTAGTGACGCAGAAATCTTAATCCATGTGTTTGTTACGTCTCGCCTCGATCATTGTAACGTTATGCACTCAGGTCTCCCCATGTCTAGTATTAAAAGTCTGCAGTTAGTTCAAAATGCAGCAGCTAGCCTCCTGACTAGGACGAGAAAGTTCGATCATATTACCCCGATACTAGCCAATTTGCATAGGCTTCCGGTCCACTTGAGATGTGATTTTAAAGTTTTGCTACTTACCTATAACATATTGCACGGCCAAGCATCTTCTTATCTCGTTGACCCTGTGGTCATCCCGAAACCTTCGCTCACAAAATGCTGGTCTTTTAGTAATCCCGCAAGCCAAAAAGAAGTCCGCAGGTTCTAGAGCGTTCTCTATTCGAGCACCAATGCTTTGGAATGCACTACCCACAGCTATTTGAGGCGCCACCTCAGTAGAAATGTTCAAAACACGATTAAAGGCGCATTTATACACTTGTGCATTTAGTTGAACTATTTGTTGGC
The DNA here is from genome assembly GCF_059441095.1 of Idiotropiscis lumnitzeri. Lineage (NCBI taxonomy): Eukaryota > Metazoa > Chordata > Actinopteri > Syngnathiformes > Syngnathidae > Idiotropiscis > Idiotropiscis lumnitzeri. Next base: position 33,762,270 of record NC_142393.1, on the reverse strand, counting down.
CTGTTTACTGCCGCTTCTTTTCTCTTTTCTGCCCACTCTCCGGCTGGGAGATTAGGTGACGATGACCCGCGAGAAAGTTTAAGGCATTGACCAACTGGGCAGGGACCTGTTTCACTGATGTCGTCTTCCTGCAGCGCCTAGTTTGATCAATTTATATACTTTAGCATCTAATCGAATCATTTGTTGGCCTGTTTACTGCCACTTCTTCTCTTTTCTGCTCCCTCTTCCCCTGCTTGGGAATTAGGTGATGGTGACCCGCTATGAAGATTACGGCACTGACCAACCGGGGAGGGACCTGCTCTGCCGAAGTCATCTTCATGCAGCGCCTCATCTGATTTATATATATATATATTTCAGCACTTAGTCGAATTACTTGTTGGCCTGTTTACTACCTCTGTTCTTTTTTTTTCTGTTTCCCGGCTTGGGAATTAGGTGATGGTGATTCACTTGGAAGTGGCTGTTCTGATTCTACACCAACTGACCGGCACAAGATATCGAAGGCTGACCTCATCCTCTGAGGTACTGCCATGGAGATTACGAGCCTGGACGACGACCCGCTCCACTTAAGTCATCTTCCTGCAGCACTTCATTTGATTGAGTCTTACATTATCTCAGCTAACATTGTATAGTATCATTTTACGTGTCAAATGTTGCCCACTTGGCATCCATTGCAGCCTGGTCATCCTGGAAGGGGGATTCCCCCATTTGTGGTCCCTTCTCAAGGTTTCTCACCTTTCCCCTAATGGGGTTTTGAGGTTTCCCTTGTCGATTGTGGTTATGTAAAGCCCCTTTGAGACTGTGATTAAGGGCTGTACAAATAAAATTGACTTGAAATGAATAAAGCCGGAGGGTCGAGGCTGTAACCGTACCGAGATAGTGGCTGGAGGCGGGGGACTGACCGACTGATTTTGTAAAATTGGTATTTTCTGTATGTTTTTTGGGATAACATTTTACAGCAAAAAGCAGAAAGAGTTTGCGTACATATTGTGAACCAGCCCCGTCCCTATGCCCGTGAATAGCGGGCCCACTATTATATTTTACAATACAGGGCAATTTTCTTTATTAAATACATTCAACAGAATTCAGAGTTTTTTCCAGGGGTTTGAAGGGATTAATGTAATTTCCATTTCTTTCACTGGGGAAGGAAGTAAATTCCTGAATCAAGGTACCACTTAATGCAATAAATCTTGTACACGTTGTTTGCATACCTGCTCTTTGAGCTCTGATAGCTGCGTGGTGAGCGTCATCACCACTTTCATGGTGGAGGCAAGCTTGTCCTGCAGCATCCTCATCTCGTTCTGCTCGCCGTCACCATCGGTGACTACCAGCGACATGGCCTGCATGCGGGGGAACCAATCCAGGTTGTTGTTCTGCAACGCAGCAGGTCTTCAGGAATGTAGTTGACATTTCAGGGGCATGACAAACATCTCTTTTACTTTTATCATCATGGCCACGTAGCTCTCGGGCCCCGTGTAGTCCGTCTTGTTCTTCTCACGCACCAGAACGATAAAGTACAAGTAGTTCCAGATGTTGTGCTCCAGCTTGATGTGCTCCTCGAATGATACAGTCTTGTTGTCAAACTTGTCTCGCTCCAGACCTTAACGCAAAAAGAACTACGTCACTTGTTGAAATGATTGAACATAGTGCTGCTTTTTTTAAAATTAGTTCCGTACCAGTGTTGTAAATCAAACGACTCATATCTCAACTAATTTAAATTAATGGATATCCATTAATGCATTTAAGACCACACAAAAAACTAACAAAAAAAACCGAAACAAAACAGGTACTAACATGCTTTTAACATAAGAATGGTAATTTTTTTTATTTTTAAAAACATATGCCGACACACTAATAAAAATATTTCTGTTAGTCCGTAGGAAACTGCTATGATGAAAAATAAGTTCATACATGTCTTCAGGCCTGTGTGATTAGCAAATGTAAGAAATCTTAAAGAGAAATTACTATGAGATTCTAGTTACAGCACCTTTTGTTGCCAAATTTGGACTACCAAATAAAGTCACATTGAACTATATTCTGTAAACACATCGACTAATGTTATGCTCGGAGCTCCCGCAGGACATAAATGATGACGGCGACACACAGAGCACAAACCCATAAATTGAGAAAAACATTCAATTTCTACGGGCTGCATTCTTGAAAAGATGAAGTATCACTTATTCTAATTACCCGCTAATTTACATTACACCATATGGATAGCGCTTTGCTACAGCTCTACTCTCTATAAATAAAGTTGTATTGTTTTGTATTCTATGATCACCATTCACTACGGGTTGACATTCATGCCAGGCTATGGTAGCTAGTTAAGCCCAAAAAGTCGAAAGTCTCCTGTAGTGTGGTTTGGTTTGCATTCAGATTTGTAGCAAACCGCAACATGTTAGGAAGAAGACCTCAAAAAGTGGGTCTCGCTCTAGTTGTTTGATCTGTACCACCATTCATTTGTATGTATTCGCACCAAAGGTCCGGACCAGCGCGGGAAACGAAGTCTTGTCCATTTAAAGTGGACCAAACAGTGCATGTGTGAATATACCCCTATTGGGGAGGCTGCTTTTACATTCAATACTCACCTATTTCTAAATAACCAGTCAACGTGTAATATTTTCCACACGAGTATTTTTGGATGAAGTTTCCCAGTATTTTGTTGCCCCTTTCGCGGGTTTTTGGGAGGCAAGCATCAAATTCAAAATGAGGGACAAAACTAAAGTTGACAGTTTAGACATGAACTATTTTTTTGTAGCGTATTCAACTGACTATATGTTGAAAAGCATGTTAGAAAATAATAGCGTTTTGTTTCATTTACATTTTAGACCATGACCCAACTTCATTGGAATCTGAAAATAGGGTACATGTTTAATTTGAATAAATCTGTAGTACGATTTTATGAACAGTGATCAAATAATGTACATTACTATTGTTTAATTGTGAGTAATATGATTGGTTGGACAGTGTGGACTGACAGCAGATGAAACAGGTGGTCTTCAGGATCTCCTCTTTCTTTTGCTTCTCGCTCCTAAGGTCAGCGAAGGTGTCGATGATGACCCCGAAGATGAGGTTGAGGACAATGATGATGACAATGAAGTAGAACAACAAGTCATAGATCACACGGGCAGGAAACAGCGGCTCCTACACACACGCACAAGCATAACAGGGGCAGGGACATGTAATAATGACTACCTTAAAACATTTTCCATTTTAGTTAACTGGTCTATGTACCACATTGATATTCTTTTTTGACGGGAGCCCTCAAAGAACCGGCATTGCGGTTTGTCTTCATGTCACCAAATATATGTGTTTTATCACACATGAATGTCAGCATGTGCAGTACAAGTCAAATATAGTTCATGAATGTGTGACATATTGAGTCTATCTGATCGGCCAGAAAAGCGACTACAATTGTATGGTGGAGGCGCAAAGTAACTTGTTGCAGCCAGCATGTGGCAGTGATGTTCTCCATGGGCACAATGCATATAAGAAGCGCGGTGCTCTTCCCATTGACATAATGTAAATAACCACTAAAGCAGCCTCGGTTGGTGGAGGATGTGCAGACCTAACCCTAACCCTAATCCGACCCATCTTGAACCAGGAGACCACAGAAATCTTTACCATTCACTTATATTGAGGTAACTGTGTTTGTTTAAAAAAAAAAAAGAAATCTTAGAATTCTTTCCCAGTTTTGACACAGATTGGTTTGTTAGAAAAATTAGATATGCAGTTATGATACCAGACACAAAACCTGGATATGACAATAGAAATCGCGGAGACATTTTATCGTGTCACAATGCAGGGAAGTGAATTAAAGGGAACTACATTATCACTGTAAATAACAAACCATTGGTGCAACATTAAAACTATGATGAAAATTAATAATGAGTTGGGTAAATGCAAATAACAATTACTATTGCGTTTGGAATAAATAAACTAACAACAAGCCCGTGATTTGTTGTGAAATGCGCTATATAAATAAAGTTGTATTGTATTGTATTATTAACTAAAAAAGTAATGCCCTCAAGGCATGCTGGATATGCCATCAAAATATACATAGCTATTTAAAACAGTTTCTGTCAAAAACATTTTGTATGCATTTCGTCAGGTTTCGTTCAATGTTGCAAATACTTGCAAAGATGCTTGCAAGACATTCCCAAACAGTAATTCTTTTGGCCATCAAATTTTGATTTAGACGTTCAAAATTTATTTGGCTGAATGTCAATATGATATCATATTAATTGGTGTAAGAAATTCACTGGTGAGGAGCATTTCTACATGCTGATTGGGTTTGGAGTTGAAACGTTGATAGCAACATATACAGGCAGATGTGAATTACAGATTTCTCTTGTATTTAATCGTGTGTAGGTCACACACCAGATCAGTATAATATAGATACCTACACATTTAGTGTGATATATTTTCGAAATTGACCTCTATGGAATTAACACAATGGGCAAACACCACGATTCTGAAATTAGGGCCACCCTTAGACGCCACCGGATCAAGCGTCTCTGGTGGTTGTGCATTAATTTCCGGGTAACGCGTAGTGGGGTGACATAACCCTTGACAGAAGAATCGCCACATCTTTAAAGTACAGTAATCCCTCGCTATATCGCGCTTCACCTATCGCTGCTTTGCAGATTTTTTTTACAGTGGTATTGTGCTCTGTATAGTGGCCCCTTGGATTTCGAATAAGGACGCAGAGAAATTCAAATGGCTGTCGATAATCTTTCATCTCTGAACAAGCATGTTGAGCATTCTGCACTTGAAAAACTACTGAACAACAGAAAAACACAAATAGTAATAGAAATAGTAGTTTCACAAATAATTCACAGATCAATCATGAACACAACGCTCCTGTAACGGCAGGAATTCACTTTTCCCGTAAGCTCCGTTAATTAGTGCGGGCAGTAGGAGGTCGTTCTGACTCATCCGTAGCGGCACATCATTTTATCCACAGCTTTCACTTTCATTCAAGAACTCACACGGACCCAAAGGAACTCTTTCGTCCTCTTGTATTAAAAGTTTCACAATCCAGTGCAGTGAGCAATGTCGTTCAGTACAACGAATGGATAACATCTACTTGAACTATGAGAACGCTACGGGAACGGTCAAAAGCTGTTTCGCTTCCATGACTAACAGCACTGTGGTGTATTGTATTGATTTGTGAACGACCCTGCTGTACATGGGACTGATTCATCTTGTCAACAACTGATCTTTTGTTACGCAATGGACAGGATATATTGCGCACGCGCTGTTGCTTTGTATGTGATGTGTAGCAGAGACAAGTAAAAGCCAAGCTCACAGTTATCCCGCGTTTATTTTGTTACACTAAAGAACACGACAAGCACATCGTCTACTCTTCCTCTGTATGCACAAGGGGATCTCGCCACACGCAAATGCGCAGTCGATCACAAATCAGAATTATCAAATTAACTCATTTACTCCCTTAGACGTACAAAGACGTCTTTTAATGCAATGGCACCCTCTACCAAAGACGTATAAGTACATTTCCTGTCTTTTTTATGTCATAGTGTACATAAGGGTCTGATGCAACCTCTGACTGAGAATCAGCCTTGTCCGCATTGTGAATCATGTAAAAATCACGCAGCAGGGGGCAGAGGTGCAAAAGATCCGCCTTGAATATGCGCCAGAGGTACAAATGGGGGGCGGGATCCTGGGGTAGACGGTATAAGTGTGGAGAGCGGCGCGGTTAGCAGCAGCATCGGCAGCACTAGCAGCATTAGCAGCAGTAGCAGCAGTAGTATTAGTAGCGTTAGCAATGAAATCCTCCAAGCAAATGACGATCGAGGAATGCTTTTTTGTAAAAAAAGCTTCCCAAGTGTACATAAGGGTCTGATGCAACCTCTGACTGAGAATCAGCCTTGTCCGCATTGTGAATCATGTAAAAATCACCCAGCAGGGGGCAGAGGTGCAAAAGATCCGCCTTGAATCTGCGCCAGAGGTACAAATGGGGGGCGGGATCCTGGGGTAGACTTATAAGTGTGGAGAGCAGCGTGCGTAGCAGCAGCATCGGCAGCACTAGCAGCAGTCGCATTAGTAGCGTTAGCAATGAAATCCTCCAAGCAAATGACGATCGAGGAATGCTTTTTTTGTAAAAAAAAAGCTTCCTAAAAGCATCAAGGCGATGGAGACGCTTTGGTTGAGAGGATGACGCTTCGTCGTCGTCACAACAAACAGGCGTCTAAAGAGGCTGCGCGTGCCTTGCGGCCTGCATCGCCTGCCTTCGGACAATAGCCAAAGCAGCCGAGAGTCCTCACCAGATCCCCCCGAACGAGGAGGTAAGCGCTCGCAAGTTACCATTGAACATGTGGTTTTAGCCCTCATGCTGTTATTGTACATATCATGCATCTTGCGGGCAGAAAATGTCGCGTAAATGTGCAGTTAGACGCGAGCTTGCTCGCTGACTTCCTCGTCCGGCCGCCTCTATTGCACAATTACACGCGAGCGCAAGTCCTCGCCGACGAGGAAGTAAACGCTCGCAGGTTACCATTGAACATGTGGTTTTAGCCCTCATGCTGTTATTGTACATGTCATGCATCTTGTGGGCAGAAAATGTCGCGTAAATGTGCAGTTACATGCGAGCGTATCTCCTCCCCGACGAGGAAACAACAATACTGAATGGTGTGGTAATCATGCATACTTTCTAAAATTCACAGATTGTGCATCCCGCGGCAAGAAAGTTCCTCCTCGTCTTGTTGGTGTAAAGAAAGGTAAATTATAATATGAAACTTCAGACGCCAGCAATAAAATGCAGCAATAAATATATATTTCCAATTGTTTATATTTCTGTAATTTACAGGTTGTGCATCAGGAAGCAGTGGTTCCGGATGGCGTCACACTGGATGGCAACCGAGGAAAATCGACTTTACAGCAACCCCTGGACTACTGAATGCCGCTGCCCATTTGGAGTCTGAGGAGCCAGCTGATTTCCTGCAGCTGTCTCTCACGGATGAGCTTCTGCAGCACATCGCGGATGCCACCAATCACTTCCCAGACAATTATTTTCACACAAACCCCAGTGGACAAACACAAGCTCACTTATTTGCCACGGACCAGCAAAGCCAGACCACAACGAAAGTGTCGCGTCTGTTTGCGCAAAGGCAAACGGAGTGAAACAAGAATGTGGTGTGAACTATGTTGTGTGCCCTTGCATCAAGGCAACTGTTTTATTTTATATCACACAAAAAAAAAGTATGTATGACACTGATGTATTTCATTTTTGTACATAGTTCAACAGTTCAGTCGTTTTGTGTTATGTGCAAATAAATTTATTTTGTTATCAAAAACATATTTTTTGTGCTTTTTTTGTTATTTTATAGAAGGCATGCATTATTTAGATGTTGGAGGTGTCATAAAAGCCATAAATAATAGTGTCAAAGTTCAAATTATGGTCGAAATGCATCAGTTTACAAAAAGCTCATTTTCTCCGTTTTTTCCCCAGGGATTAGAGTTTTCATGAAATTTAGCTATTTTCAAATGCCGATTGCTCAAGAATGGAAAAAGATAGAAACAAACTTTTTTTTCTGTTGAAAGAAGAGAGTTTCTTTTGGTGTGCTTTTGGTGTGCTCCATGTCTATATAGCATGAGAATACAATATTCTGTGGGCTGTGGAGATGGGGCTCGTCGGCGAGCGCCTGGTGGCCGGGCCTGCACCCATGGGGCTCGGCCGGGCACAGCCCGAAAAGGCCCCATGGGAGGGGCCAAAGGGGTCGGGTGCAGTGTGAGTCGGGCGGCGGCAAGAGGCAGTGACCTTGGCGCTCTGATCCCCGGCTACAGAAACTAGCTCTTGGGACATGGAATGTCACCTCTCTGGCGGGGAAGGAGCCTGAGCTGGTGTGCGAGGCAGAGAAATTCCGACTAGATATAGTCGGGCTCACCTCCACACATAGATTAGGCTCTGGTACCAGTCCTATTGAGAGGGGTTGGAAACTCTTCCACTCTGGAGTTGCCCAAGGTGAGAGACGTCGAGCAGGTGTGGGCATACTTATTGCCCCCTGGCTTGGCGCCAGTACACTGGGGTTCACCCCAGTGGACGAGAGGGTAGCCTCCCTCCGCCTTAAGGTGGGGGGACGGGTGCTGACTGTTGTTTGTGCTTATGCACCAAACGGCAGTTCAGAGTTCCCACCCTTTTTGGAGTCTTTGGAGGGTGTGCTAGAGAGCGTTCCCCCTGGAGACTCCCTCGTTCTGCTGGGGGACTTCAATGCTCACGTGGGTAATGACAGTGAGACCTGGAAGGGCGTGATTGGGAGGAATGGCCCCCCCAATCTGAACCCGAGCGGTGTTCTGTTACTAGACTTCTGTGCTCGTCATGGATTGTCGATAACGAACACCATGTTCAAACATAAGGGTGTTCATATGTGCACTTGGCACCAGGACACCCTGGGCCGCAGTTCGATGATCGACTTTGCAGTCGTGTCATCGGATTTGCGGCCGCATGTTTTGGACACTCGGGTGAAGAGAGGGGCGGAGCTGTCAACTGATCACCACCTGGTGGTGAGTTGGCTCCGATGGTGGGGGAAGATGCCGGTCCGACCCAGCAGACCCAAACGCATTGTGAGGGTCCGCTGGGAACGCTTGGCAGAATCCCATGTCAGAAAGAGTTTCAACTCCCACCTCCGGCAGAACTTCGCCCACGTACCGGGGGAGGCGGGGGACATTGAGTCTGAGTGGACCATGTTTCGTGCCTCCATTGTTGAGGCAGCCGATCGGAGCTGTGGACGTAAGGTGGTCGGTGCCTGTCGTGGCGGCAACCCCCGAACCCGCTGGTGGACACCGGCGGTAAGGGATGCTGTCAGGCTGAAGAAGGAGTCCTATCGGGCCTTTCTGGCCTGTGGGACTCCGGAGGCAGCTGACAGGTACCGACTGGCCAAGCAGAATACGGCTTCGGTGGTTGCTGAAGCAAAAACTCGGGCGTGGGAGGAGTTCGGTGAGGACATGGAAAACGACTTCCAGACGGCTTCGAAGAAATTCTGGTCCACCATCCGTCGTCTCAGGAGGGGGAAGCAGTGCGCCACGAACACTATTTATAGTGGGGATGGGGTACTGCTGACCTCGACTCGGGACGTTGTGAGTCGGTGGGGAGAATACTTCGAAGACCTCCTCAATTCTACCGGCACGCCTTCCATTGAGGAAGCAGAGCCTGGGGACTCCGTGGTGGACTCGCCTATCTTGGGGGCTGAAGTAACCGAGGTGGTTAACAAGCTCCTCGGTGGCAAGGCCCCAGGGGTGGACGAGATCCGCCCGGAGTTCCTTAGGGCTCTGGATGTTGTGGGGCTGTCATGGTTGACACGCCTCTACAACATTGCATGGACATCGGGGACAGTGCCTCTGGATTGGCAGACCGGGGTGGTGGTCCCCCTTTTTAAGAAGGGGGACCGGAGGGTGTGTTCCAACTATAGAGGAATCACACTCCTCAGCCTCCCTGGTAAGGTCTACTCAGGGGAACTGGAGAGGAGGGTCCGTCGGGAGGTTGAATCTCAGATCCAAGAGGAGCAGTGCGGTTTTCGTCCTGGCCGTGGAACAGTGGACCATCTCTACACTCTCTACAGGGTCTTGGAGGGTTCATGGGAGTTCGCCCAACCAGTCTACATGTGTTTTGTGGACTTGGAGAAGGCGTTCGACCGTGTCCCACGGGGAGTTCTGTGGAGCGTGCTTCGGGAGTACGGGGTACCAAGCCCCTTGATACGGGCAGTTGGATCCCTGTACCACCGATGTCAGAGTTTGGTCCGCATTGCCGGCAGTCAGTCGGAGTCTTTTCCAGTGAGGGTTGGACTCCGCCAAGGCTGCCCTTTGTCACCGATTCTGTTCCTAACTTTTATGGACAGAATATCTAGGCGCAGTCGAGGCAATGAGGGGATCCGGTTTGGTGACCTCAGTATTTCATCTCTGCTTTTCGCAGATGATGTGGTACTGTTGGCTTCCTCAGGCCGTGATCTCCAACTCTCACTGGAGCGGTTCGCAGCCGAGTGTGAAGCGGTTGGGATGAGGATCAGCACCTCCAAATCTGAGACCATGGTTCTCAGCCGGAAAAGGGTGGAGTGCCCTCTCCAGGTCGGGGAGGAGATCCTGCCCCAAGTGGAGGAGTTTAAGTATCTTGGGGTCTTGTTCACGAGTGAGGGGAGGATGGAGCGGGAGATCGACAGGCGGATCGGTGCAGCCTCCGCTGTGATGCGGACGCTGTATCGGTCTGTCGTGGTGAAGAGGGAGCTGAGCCAAAAGGCGAAGCTCTCGATTTACCGGTCGATCTACGTTCCTACCCTCACCTATGGACACGAGCTGTGGGTCGCGACCGAAAGAACAAGATCTCGGATACAAGCGGCCGAAATGAGTTTCCTCCGCAGGGTGTCTGGGCTCTCCCTTAGAGATAGGGTGAGAAGCTCGGCCATCCGGAAGGGACTCAGTGTCGAGCCGCTGCTCCTCCACGTAGAGAGGAGCCAGATGAGGTGGCTCGGGCATCTGTTTAGGATGCCTCCTGGACGCCTCCCTGGTGAGGTGTTCCGGGCATGTCCCACCGGCAGGAGGCCCAGAGGACGACCCAGGACACGCTGGAGAGACTACGTCTCCCGGCTGGCCTGGGAACGCCTGGGCATCCCTCCGGCAGAGCTGGAAGATGTGGCTGGGGAGCGGGAAGTCTGGGCTTCCCTGCTGAAGCTGCTGCCCCCGCGACCCGACCCCGGATAAGCGGCGGATAATGGATGGATGGATGGATATTCTGTGGGCCTTGCAATATTAGTCAAAACCCAGGAAAACGCTGGGATTGAGCGGGTTGCTCCAGTGAAAATGGCTGGTATTTAATGAGTTAACTACACCATTATTTACAACACAGTAAATTCTAAATCCCATAGTTTACCAACAAGCACTAAACACAAATCTTTGTAAATTCCTAACATAAAATAAAATAGAGCACAATAAGAACCGGCTCTTACAGCTCCCATCAACTCAATACAAAGGAATGAAGAAATATAAATGAATCAAATGACACCATTTCAATTTGCCATCCAACTATACATTCATCCATCATCCAGCTATCTTCGGGTAGTAGGCGGGGGACACCCTGAACGGGTTGCCAGCCAATTGCAGGGCACACATAGACGAACAACCATCCACGCTCACACTCATACCTAGGGGCAATTTAGAGTGTTCCGTTAACCTGCAATGCATGTTTTTGGAATGTGGGAGGAAACCGGAGTACCCGGAGGAAACCCACACAGGCACAGGGAGAACATGCAAACTCCGCACACGATGGCCGGAGCCAAGATTTGCTGTCTCTCACTGTGAGGCCATCGTGCTAACCAGTCGGCCACCGCGCCGCCGCCATCCAACTAATAATTTATATTCTTAATATATTTAACATTTTATATACTCCCACCTCATTCCGCTCTCCACTAGTTAACAGTTCCGACAGTCAGCTATCTTGCCTTAGCTTGGGATACACGTCGAGATTCTGAGCTACGGACAATGTAAAATAACGAAAAATCACAATGTCAATTATTTCCCAAAACAATCAAATTAATGCTCTATACCTAGTTTGGGTTAATATTGGTGTTTTTTTCCCCCGCTCCTCTGTTAACATATGAGCACACGTCTCTAAGTGAAGCAACCCGGAAGTTAAATAACAAAAAAAAAGAATAACACGTGTAAAACGAATGCAGCAATGCCACAAGGTAGCTCTGCAGGACCACGACTTCCCATCTACACGCACAAACAAACTACAACAATGGATCATATCAAATGTAAAATAATTTAAAAAAAAATAAAGCTGACTACTTCGCGGATTTCACCTGGAAAGCATCCCCCGCGATAAACGAGGGATTACTGTTCACAGAAAAGTTGCTCAAGAATTAGACGTACGGTTGACGTGAAAGGAGAATATACTACTGTGTGCACCCACATGGGGTTGCATTGCTGCTGAGGGGTGCGGCAACACACTCCAAAATAAAAAGATTGGCAAAATTTATATGTGAAGTGGTAACATAAGCAGAGGAAGCACTTACATTCTTGGAGGGCTGGCGGAGGACGTCGCCCACTCCGCCACCGTTCCTCAGGCCATGATTCAACACTGTCACGATACACATCAGCAGCGTGTCGCAGGCCCGCTCACTGCTCGACTCGTCTGCAGGACAAAATCAAAATGCAAACTAGTTCACATTTGACATGCACGAAAAGTGGTGTGTCTGTTATGAAAAAAAAAAAAAAAAACTATATCCCGAAATAAGTCAGTCAGTCTCTCGGTCTCGCTCCCTCAAAATTAAACTAAATCAATGGGAATTTTCTGGAAAACCAACCATGTATAACCAGGGCTTAAAATAAAACAAATTATATAAATATATAAATATCACTAAATAAAATGATATAAGTATGCTTAACATTTATGGTTTCAGTAGAAGTGCTAATAAATTAACTGGTTCAGAACACAAACAGGAAAGATTGACAGCTTGTTCTGAAGGCTTGACTGTTATGTCTCAGTATGAACATTAGGAGCTTCAGTAAAAGGAGTAGGTAGATTACACTGGGTGTTGGGCCTTTTAAAACACTGGGGAAACAAAAATTTTGTTGAGTTCGCTCAGACAGATGGTTTTAACTCATTTTTGGGTGTAGAATCATGTCAAGTTTTTGAGTGATACAATCCTTGTTTTCTTAAAACATGAAATATGTATGTGTAGGGATGTAATAAAACATGCAATAGTTTAAAGCTTTGAAAACAAAACAAAAAAAACCCAAAAACAAAATAGAGCAAGAAGAAAATATAACTTGGTTAATAGAAAAGCCAGCACTAATCGTCTTAATTCATACAATGCTCGCGTTCTGTTTGTAGATATTAATAGTATTGACCAAAGGTGGTATTTTACCAGTCTGCCATTCACAACCCTCAGCACCGTGGGTACCTTGGGTACTCGTCAGTCTGTCATTTTTTCAAGCTGAATCAAACTGTAAGCATCAGTTGGTCAGTCCAATGCCCAGTAATTTGTTTCAATTTTTAATTTGCTTCCATTAAACAGAATCCAGCTTCCCATTAAATAAATCAAATTAATTCCAAGTAGTGTACTCCATCTTCTGTTTATAAATCTTCTTCCTCTTGGTTCATGGGCAGATTACAGCTCTTCCATGCATAGTACATGAAGCGCAATGCATTTACACTTCCCGCGATCAAAGATTTCACCAAGATTTAATAGAAAGCCAAAACCATAAAGGTTTATTTGCAAATAAATATACATACATAAAATATTAGACTCGAACAAGCATTGTAGAGTTGTGCTGTCATAGCCTGGTCATCCTGGAAGGGGGATTCCCCCATCTGTGGTCCCTTCTCAAGGTTTCTCACTTTTCCCCCAATGGGGTATTGAGTTTTTCCTTGCCCTCCTGGGGGCTAAGATCAGTGGATGTCGATTGTGGTTATGTAAAGCCCTTTGAGACTGTCTGTGATTAAGGGCTATACAAATAAAATTGACTTGACTTGACTTGACAAAGTAAAGTGCCAGCTTCTGGTTCCACCTCCATCCAATCACCAATCACACCCAGCCATTACATATTGAAAACAGGAGTGCTCACTCTCACACATATATAGCATTCTTTCTAAGTAACACTCAAGCGGTCAGTCGTCAGCAAAATGGACGTCCGTCTGTGACGGATTGAGAGGTCCATCGGTTCTTGACCCTTTTTGTGAAGATTATAATGACAGACAAAAACGCACTTCCGTCTGTGCTTTATCTGTTGCTTCGCGCTGGTGCACGGATAGATGGCGCCTCCAGCCTGCCGGTTGTTCTCCAGCACCAGAGCGAGGGTGCAAGCGTACTGCATATGCTGCTTATGAGTCGTACTCATTTTGTGAGAAAATGGTTTCAGTGAAAAAACAAACAAACTGTAAATTCAAAAGACTTGGGACGAGTGCCTCCATGAGTTTACCTAGCTGGGTTAGCTTAGTAGACAAAAGAACCGCAAATTCTGCTGTTGATAACCTACAATGTGGCTAATGCGGTATTTGCTGTTAATACTAACGTTAAATACAAATAACTTGACATTTTTAGTATTTAAGCTATACAACGTATTAATGTATATGATGCCAAAACAAAATGTTATTATAAAACTAATTGACCATAATCCATTTGTACAGTTTTCCATTAATCAAAGGCACCAGTAAGTATAAATGCTCAAATAAGCAGTGGATGAAAAAAGGTTGAGTAAATCCATCCATCCATTTTCTGGACCGCTTCTCCTCACTAGGGTCGCAGGGGTGCTGGAGCCTATCTCAGCTATATTCGGGCAGTCGGCGGGGGACACCCTGAACTGGTTGCCAGCCAATTGCAGGGTTGAGTAAATGTAAAAAGACAATTATTTGACACAAAACATTTATAAATTTGAGACCTGAAACGGTCCGTTTTTGTCATGTCATGTTTTTGTTTTGTGTTTGCTCAGCTGGAGTGGGGGGCGTTTCCTTCCAGCGCCTGTTCCTGTTCATGTCGTCATGGCTGGAGAGACGCGCCCACCAGCCACGCACTTGTCACTCGTCAACTCATTGATCACGGCACTATTTAAACACCCCGCGCTGACTACTCAGCGTCGGAATATTCTCCTTGCTCATGTTCATGTCCCAAGTAGTGAATTCTAGACACCTCCTTGTTTGCCTTCCGTGTTTCTTGATCCCGTTCGTTGTAAGTCTTTCCATTTTCAGTTATTGTTCTTCTCGGCAATTGGTTTTCCTTGCCCTTTTGCGGTAAGCGATTTTCGTTCATTTTGTTCCTTGCCTTTTGCAAGCGTTTTTCGTTATTCTCCTGGTTTGAGTTTTTCCACCAGCGATTTTCTTTGCACTTTGTCAGTATTGCGTTTGATTATATAAAGATATATTGTGTGCCTGTTTTTTTTGTAATAATAAATACCTTTGTTAAAATTCATCTCTCTGTGTCTGCGCTTGAAGAGTCCTGATACTATTTTCCAGTGGTTCTGGAAAATAACCCTAACAGAGTATTCCGACCATGGACTCTGCGGACACAGAGAAAATTTAGTAGAAAATAAGGATAAGACATTACGCCCTTGTGTGGACTACAAGGGGCTAAACGATATCACGGTTAAAAATCGCTACCCGCTTCCGTTGCTGGACTCAGCTTTTGCTCCGTTGCAATCTGCAACAGTGCTTTCCAAATTAGATTTACGCAGCGCTTACCATTTGGTGAGAATCCGCGAGGGGGATGAATGGAAGACAGCCTTCAAGACTCCCTTAGGGCATTTTGAATATTTGGTAATGCCCTTCGGTTTGACCAATGCCCCCGCAGGTTTCAGAGCCTTATCAATGACGTCTTACGAGATATGCTGAACGTCTGTTATATGCTGAACGTCTGTTGTTGTGTTTATCTTGATGACATTTTAATCTTCTTGAGTTCCGTGGAGGAACACCAACAACACGTTCGGGCCATTTTGCAACGTTTACTGGAAAACAAGTTGTACGTCAAGGGGGAGAAGTGTGAGTTCCACAAGAATTCAGTTCAGTTTTTAGGTTTTATCGTCGAGAAAGGGCAGATTAAGGCCGATCTGGCCAAGACCCGCGCCGTGGTAGAATGGCCGACACCCACTAACCGTGAACAGCTGTAGCGTACCTGGGTTTCGCGAATTTTTACCGCTGCTTTATTAAAAATCTCAGTCGCCAAGCATTACCCCTCACTCGTCTCACATCCGTCAAGACACGCTTTATGTGGGATCAAAGGGCTGAAACCGCTTTCTGTGGCCTCAAACGAGCCTTCACAAACACGCTTCGTCACCCTAACCCTGAGTTCTCTTTTGTTGTAGAGGTGGACGCGTCTGATTCAGGAGTGGGGGCGGTGCTGTCTCAGCGTTCCCCAGTCGACCAGAGACTCCATCCCTGCGCCTTCTTTTCCCGCCGGCTCAGTCCGGCCGAGGCCAACTACGACGTGGGGAATCGGGAGCTGTTGGCGGTGGTCCTCGCGCTTCAAGAATGGAGACACTGGCTGGAGGGCTCCATAGAACCGTTCACCGTGTACACTGACCATAAGAATCTCTCATACATCCAAACTGTAAAAAGACTTAACCCTCGCCTTGCACGTTGTTCCTTGCTCCTCAGCTGATACAACTACACCTTAACATATCGCCCTGGGTCCAAAAACACCAAGCCGGACGCCCTGTCACGCATTCATGACCCAGTGGAGGAAAGGCCGGGACCTGACAGCGTGGTGCCAGACCATTGCTTGGTGGGATCCTTGCAGTGGGAGATAGAGCAACGAATCCAGGGGGCACAGGACGATGCCAACAACCCGTCCGGGTGCCCAGTGGGCCGGTTATTTGTGCCGGCCCAACTTCGCGCAGAAGTACTAAAGTGGGGCCACTCCTCCAAGGTGCCGTGCAAGGGCCTTTGTCAAGGCCTGCCCCGCTTGCGCATCAAGTAAAGCATTGCATCAGCCTCCAGCGGGACTTCTGCACCGCTTGCCAATACCTCCACGAATCTGGTCACACATAGCACTGGACTTTGTCACGGGTCTGCCTGCCTCTCGGGGCAACTCCGTCATACTCATCTTGTAGATCGCTTCTCCCGTCTGCCCTAGAGACTTCCAACCTGCTTTTGTGCTTCATGTTTTCAGGCTTCACGGAATCCCGACGGACTTGGTGTCCGACCGAGGCCCACAATTCGTGTCCCGGGTGTGGAAGCGCTTCTGCCGGTCCCTGGGGGCTACGTCGAGCCTCTCATCCGGGTACCAACCCCTGTCCAATGGGCAGTCTGAAAGGATGAATCAGGACCTGGAAGCTGCTCGGCGGTGCGTGTGCCTCGATCGGCCATCCTCGTGGGCCGACCATCTGCCATGGGTGGAGTACGCGCACAACCCGCTGGTCTCGTCTGCCACGGGGCGCTCTACCTTCATGACCGCCTATGGCTACCAGCCTCCGCTTTTTCCATCCCAGGAGGGGGTGGTGGAGGTTCCATTCATCTTAAGCGGGCGCATCGCATCTGGAGGGAGGCCCTGTCCCGCACCGCCAAACGCAATCGGCAGATCGCTGATCGCCGTCGACGCCCGGCCCCGGTCTACAAAGTGGGTGATAAAGTGTGGCTGTCTACCCGCAATCTCAACGTCCCGCAAACTGGGCCTGTGATTCGTGGGTCCATTTGAGGTGGAGGCAGTCATCAACCCAGTGCCAGTCAGACTCAAGCTTCCCTCCACCATGAAGATCCATCCGGTGTTCCACGTGTTCCTGGTCAAGCCTGTGTCATCGTGTCCTCTGGTTCCTCCTTCCACCCCACCTCCGCCTCCGAGAATCATTGACGGTGGTCTAGTGTACACGGTACGGGAAAGATTGGACTCTAGGCGCAGGGGCAGGGGTTCCAGTACCTGGTCGACTGGGAAGGCTATGGTCTGGAGGAGCGTCAGTGGCTTCCCCGCTCCTGGATCGTGTGTCCATCTCTCATTCAGGACTCCCACGCTTCTCATCCGTTCAAGCCAGGTGGTCCACCAGGAGGCGTCCGTTAAAGGGGGGGTACTGTCATGGTCCGTTTTTGTCGTGTCATGTTTTTGTTTTGTGTTTGCTTAGCTGGAGTGGGGGTGTTTCCTTCCAGCGCCTGTTCCTGTTCATGTCGTCATGGCTGGACAGACGCGCCCACCAGCCACGCACCTGTCACTCGTCAACTCATTGATTACGGCACTATTTAAACACCCCGCACTGACTACTCAGCGTCTGAATATTCTCCTTGCTCATGTTCATGTCCCAAGTAGTGAATTCTAGACACCTTGTTGTTTGCCTTCCGTGTTTCTCGATCCCGTTCATTGTAAGTGTTTCCGTTTTCAGTTATTGTTGTTCTCGGTCGAGCTCGCTCGCCAATTGGTTTTCCTTGCTCTTTTGCGGTAAGCGATTTTCGTTCATTTTGTTCGTTGCCTTTTGCAAACGTTTTTCGTTCCCGTCGTTATTCTCCTGGTGTGAGTTTTTCCACCAGCGATTTTCTTTGCACTTTGTCGGTATTGCATTTGATTATATATAGATATATAGTGTGCCTGTTTTTTTTGTATTAATAAATACCTTTGTTAAAATGCATCTCTCTGTGACTGCGCTTGAAGAGTCCTGATACTATTTTCCAGCGGTTCTGGAAAATAACCCTAACAGAAGATGCCAAAATAAAGTTTAAGACCTATGAAAATAAATATAACAAGCAAGATCAATATCATGCATCATCAGAGCAGAATAGAAGCAACACACAAGAAATATGGAAAATACTAAATCACCAAATCCAAAAACGGAATATGTAGAATATTTCATGAATGATAAAAATATTAAATTGTGATTGATAAAATTGCCGAAATAGCTAATAGATTATTGATCATTTTGTCAATAACAGTAGTAAAGTAGCCAAGAAACACTTTTGAAATAAATACATTAAAAACAACTCCTCCACTATGTCCATTGGAGCTGTAAATGACAGAGAAGTATTAAATACTGTTAAAACACAGAAAATAAAAAGTGTACTGATTGCTAGAATATTGCCATGATATTAGTAATAACTATTATGAATATGTGCAATAATAAAACATTTTTAAATATTAAATATTTACTTCTTTAGTCAGTAGGCGGCACTACAACTACAATGAAAAATAAATTTGTGGCTGTCTTTAGGCTTGTATTATTATGAAATGTGAGAAATAAATTATTATATGGTCCAAGTTACAAATCTTTTTGTTGTCAACGCGAAATAAATTCAAAAAGTCAGACTTCATTTGCAGTTTAGAATATGGCTGAGTTTTTTGGAGGTCAGGTCCTGTTACACATTCCACCACATTTTCATTGAGCAAGGTGAAACGTACATCCGAGGCTGCTATTTTGAAAATTTCTAGGGGGTTCCTGCGACCCATTTTTAAATAATTGCATAATAAAACGTTTAATTACCGAACTGTGCGTTGCCATACCCACAGCATTTTGCGAAAAATGATGTATTTTGACGTCATGAAGGCCTAAACACTCTTCCGAGCAAATATGAGGTAGAGTGAGGCTTCAGAGGACAGTCAAAACAGCGCAAAGGATTATTGGCTGCCCTCTCCCCTCACTGTCGGACATCTACACCGCCCGGTGCCTCAGATGGGCTCTCAACATCGTCAAAGACAATACCCACCCAAACTCACACCTGTTCGACCTGGTGCCCTCTGGCAGGCGCTACAGGTGCATCAAATCAAGGACCAATAGACTGAGAAACAGTTTCTTCCCAAGAGCCATCTCCATTCTAAACTCACACACACACACACGACCACCCGTACCTTGCAGAACAGCAACGTGATGTGTTTTTATATACCCTATTCAGTATTATTTTCCATTGCACTAACTATTCTCTTATTTATCAAATTTATATATTTATCTGAATTATTGTTGTATTGCACTGGAGAGGGGAGCTCTCTAATCTCGTTGCACACTTGAGTACAATGACAATAAAGGTTTTTCTGATTCTGATTCTGACCTTCTTAACCTGCTCAGAGAAACACATCAAAGAAACGAGCAAGTATTTCCTTTAGCCAGTAGGTGGCACTTCTTCTTCTTCTGGTGCCATGGCTGAAACAGCCCTTGACGACTCATGATGAAAAAACTTTCAGTCTTCGGTTTCTTGCGGCGTCCCAGATAGCTCGCGAGTTTCTGAGCCCGGTGTAGTCCTTGATCTGATTTAGGTACATGAGCCTCTGTCCGCCTCTAGCTCTTTTCCCAGGTACTTTTCCGGCTAGGCATATTTCTTCGATTTCGCCTTTACGGATGATGTGGCCGGTGAAGTTGACCTGTCTTCTTTTGATGTCTTGGAGGAGTTGGCGTTCTTTCCCAACTCGTTGGAGCACCGAGATATTGGTCTCGTGTGCGGTGTACGGGATGCGCAGCATCCGACGATAAAACCACATCTCTGCGGCTTCGATGTTCTTTGTCGTTGCTGAGGATAGGGTCCAAGATTCGCATCCGTACAGCAGAACCGACCACACGAAACATTTCAGAATTCTGACCTTGAGAGGAATAGGGAGTTTGCGATCCTTTAGAATGGGCGACATTTGGTTGAAACTTGTCTTGGCCATTCCTATGCGCCTTCTAATTTCTTCCTCGCATCGACCATCTGATGTAATCTTTGACCCTAGGTAATCAAAGGAGTCGACTTGTTCAATTGCGGGTCCGTTGCACGACAGGTTACACGTTGGGGGCCGGCTTTCCTTGGAGATCACCATGCAGAAAGTTTTCTTGCTGTTAATCTCCAGCCCTTCGTTTGTTGAAGCCTCCACTACGAGATCCAGTAGCCTTTGTAGGCCTTCCTCACTGTCAGCGATGAGGGCAGTGTCATCTGCGTATCTGATGTTGTTGATACGGACACCGTTGATGAGAACTCCGTCGTTTGAGTCTTCAAGCCGGCGGAGGATTTGTTCGCTGTACAAGTTGAAAAAGTCTGGACTCATTCCGCACCCCTGTCGAACTCCGCGGTTGATTTCGGTCCACTCCTTGAGGCCACCCGGAAGTCTGATGGCTCCTTTTTGAAGCGAGTAGAGGTTGTAGATGACCCTAAGATCTTTGTCATCAATTCCGATGTTCTTGAGCATTTTGAATAGCCTTTTATGACGGACCCGATCGAATGCTTTTTGGTAGTCAATGAAGCAGACGTAGATATCCTGTTGGTGTTGTATGGCCCGTTCGCTGAGCATTCGGATGGTAAATATGGCGTTTCTCGTTCCCCGATCTGGCATAAATCCGTACTGGCATCGAGCGATCTCCGGACGAATCTTCGATCGGCAGCGCTCCAGTATGATTTTTAGCAGCAATTTCAGGGTGTGACTCATGAGACTGATTGTCCTGTGCTGGTCGCAGTCCAATGTGTTGGGTTTTTTGGGGAGGGCAACGAAGACAGATTTGAGCATGTCGTCGGGTATCTCGCCTGACTCATAGATGTTATTAAGAAGGCTGTGGATGGTGTTGATAGACTCCTCGCCCAGTGCTTGTAGCATTTCTGTGACGACCTCGTCTGGGCCAGCCGCTTTGTGTGCTTTCATCCTGCGCAGCGCCCATTTGACTTCTTCCTTCATAATTGGTGGGCCAGAGAGGTCCGAGAGCGGAGTGACTTCCTCCCCGTCAGTGCGAACATCTTCGAACAGCTGACCAAGGTATTCTGACCACCGCCGCGCAACATCTTCTGGCTCATAGAGGACTTCTCCCGTAGACGACTTGATACACGCCGATGGGCGTGACGGCATTTTTCCTGTGACTTCTTGAATTCGCTTGAACATCTCCCTGCTGTTTTGGTCTTTCAGCTGCTCGATTTCTTGGCACTTCCCTTCCAGCCACCGCTCCTTAGCTTCTTTGCATTTTTGGAGGACTGTGCTGTGTAGATGATTGTATCTCTCCTGGTCACCCTTGGCCAGTCTTCTTTCTTCCATGAGGTCTTTGATTTCTTGGGTAATCCAATGTTTAGTTACTCCCTTAGGTTCGTCTTTGGGTATGTGCTTGTTTGCTGCATCGAGAATGGCGGATTTGATGTTGCTCCAATGAGATTCTGGAGGTTCGGACGATTCTGTCTCTTCCAGACCTTCCATCACAGCCTTGCAGAATTTTCCGCAGACGTCAGACTCCTTGAGAGCGCTAAGGATGAATTTCGATTTGCGTTGGGGGGTTTTTAGCGTTTTAAGGTGAAGTTTAAACGTCGCTACGACAGGAACATGATCGCTGTTAATATCTGCTCCGGGGTAAGTTTTGACTTTGGAGATCGCAGATCGGTACCGTTTATTGATCAGAATATAGTCGATCTGGTTCCGCGTGCGGTCCCCTGGACTGACCCATGTGTATCTGTGTCGAAGGTGGACGTCAAACCACGTGTTCATGACCGCCAAACCCTTCTCTTCACACCAGTGAATAAGTCTTTCACCTCGATCATTCCTGTCTCCCAGGCCGAACGATCCGACTGTATTGCCACTTGATTCACAGCCAACTTTTGCGTTGAAATCCCCCATAACAACATTCACCTCGTTGGTCTTACACTGCCTGTAAGTTACCTCCAAGTCGTCGTAGAACTTGTCTATTTCGGCGTCCTCAGATTCCGCTGTGGGCGCGTAGGCCACAATGAGGTTTATGTTGAACGGGCTAGCTTTGAAATTGACTAGAAGAATACGATCCGAACGTGGCCAGATGGCCAGGACTGATTTCGAAAAATGCTTGTTCAGAACGAGAGCCACACCACGGTGATGCTGCTCGCCTCCGGAGTATATCACAGTTCTATCCCCTTTCCTGAATTGCCCTGCACCTTTCCATCGAACTTCACACAAGCCCAGCAAGCTTAGTCTGAGCCTGTCCATCTCTTGACACACATTGTCGAGTTTTCCTTGCTGGTTCAGAGTTCTTGCGTTCCATGTAGCGATTCTGTGTTGTTTACTTCTTGCTTGCCTGAGATTTTGTGGATTACGATTTATCACAGTCATGGGATGACGGACGCCGCGGGCCTGTGACGCACCACAACGGCTACCGGACGAGGTCCTCCGAACTACAGTTCTGCGCGTACCATTGACGTCGTGGCACTACCACTACGACGAAAATTAAATCCGTAGATGTCTGCAGGGCTGGACTATCATCAATTATAACAAATTTTGAGAAGTTAGGACAATCTGAGTCATGTTACAGCATCTTTGTGAAATGTGCTATATAAATAACGTTGTATTGTATTGTATCTTTTTTTGTCACAGTGACCAATCAGACATTGCGGCACTGTCATGGCCACACCCTTCCCTGAAAAGTCACAATATTCTGCGTGGTGGAAAATCAGCGTCTTGAGGCTTTTCTGACAAATTTTCTGTCGGATTTGTTAAACAGGCTCCGTGCAGAAACCGCGAAAGAGTTTTTGGCTTTCATCATATTGCAAAACGAAGTTTGTGAAATATAACGCAAAGCTGTTGCCTTGGCAACTCTTATTCACCAAGAAAAACAACACTACTTTGATAGTTTTGAGTGAACTATTTGTTGGCCTGTTTACTGCCGCTTTTTTTTCTCTTTTCTTTTCCTTTCTGCCCTCTTTTCCCCCGGCTGGGGGATTCGGGGACGGTGACCCACTAGGAAGTTTAAGGCATTGACCAACTGGGCATGCACCTGTTCCAGTGATGTCGTCTTCCTGCAGCGCGACATTTGATCAATTTATTTATATACTTTAGCATCTAATTTAATTATTTGTTGGCCTGTTTATTGCCGCTTCTTCTCTTTTCTGCCCCCTCTTCCCCTGCTTGGGAATTAGGTGATGGGGACATGCTTTGAAGATTACGGCACTGACGAACTGGGAAGGGACCTGCTCTGCCGAAGTAGTCTTCATGCAGCCCTCTTCTGATTTCCTTACATTTCAGCACTTCGTTGAACTACTTGTTGGCCTGTTTACTATTTCTGTTCTTTCTTTTCTGTTCCCAATTCCCCGACTTGGGAATAAGGTGATGGTGATTCACTTGGAAGTGGCTGTTCTGAATTTACACCAACTGACCGGTACAAGATCGAAGGCTCATCCTCGGATATGCCGCCATGGATATTACGGCCCTGGATGAGGACCCACTCCACTGAAGTCATCTTCCTGCAGCACTTCATTCAATTGACTCTCACATGATCTCATCTATTATTGCATAGCATCATTGTATGTGTCAAATGTTGCCCAGTTGGCATCCATTGCAGCCTGCTCATCCTGGAAGGGGGATTCCCCCATCTGTGGTCCCTTCTCAAGGTTTCTCACTTTTCTCCTAATGGGGTTTTTGAGTTTTTCCTTGCCCTCCTGGGGGTTAAGATCGGGGATGTCGATTGTGGTTATGTAAAGCCCTTTGAGACTGTCTGTGATTAAGGGATATACCAGCAGTCGGCAACCCGCGGCTCCGGAGCCTCATGCGGCTCTTTCATCCTCATAATGCGGCTCTGATTGGCTTGGGAAAATAAATTACAATTTTTTTTTTTTTTTATTTAATTGAAGTGTGTTTTATTTGTGTTAGTTTTTATATTCTTTTAGTTCTAAATTTGAAGATTATTGTGATCTTGAAATATTAAAATATTAATTAAATTATTTGATATTATTTTTGTCACGATCCGTCTGTTGCGCTCCCAGCGAGTGGGCGTGGCCCGGCGGCTCCGCTCCCGGAAGCGGCCACGAGCCGGACGCGCTCCCGATCGCCACAGCTGCGCCTCATTGGGACTCTGATTACGGACTATTTAAGCGTTGCTCATGCGCTTGCTCATGGTCTTGTTCATAGTTTGTTCTCCTCGTGATTTGCTCTCGTTTTTGTCATTTGCGTATTTTGTCCTTGGTTTGCTCACAGCTACTTTACCGCTCGCTTTAAGTTTTCTCGTTCCAATTGGTCTTGTCTTCACCCTTTTTGTGGTAAGCATTGTTTTTTGGTTCCTTGCGTTGCAAGCGATTTCTGTTCTTTCCTTATTTATTTCCTGGAGTGACCCGGTCACCCAGCGTTTTCCGTTTCGCCCTCCCGGCGGTGGTAATCATAGAACCCTTGCGGTTAGTAAATTTATAAATATTGATCCTATAGTGATTATTGTGTGTTGCTTGTCGGCCTTCAATAAACGCCCTGTCAATCCTACCTCCTGAGTCTGCGCTAAAGGGTCCACCTTACACCGCTTCAGGCTGGGAAGCGGTCCTGACAATTTTTTCGTCGCTCAAAATAGACGTCACATAATTTTCTCCGTAGCACTTCATAAGACATAACCACACTATAGTTGTTTATACAAAGTGTAAAGGTAAGAAAAAGCAATATATACAGTGTTATCTTCATTTTAGATAAGATAAATGGATATAAGTATGACGCCTCATGGCATTTTTCTGCTTTCGTTTGCTACATGGACAATTTAAATTCAGCTTTTTAATTTATTTGAAAGAGACATTCATTGTTATTATTTTTTAATAATTCAAAATGTTCAAAATGTGTTCATTAAATGAATAAAATGTAATTTTCTCTGTAGCACGTGGATTTCATAAGAAACATGCTGCGGTAAAGTAGTAGAAGTTTTTTTTTTTTTTCATTTTAGATGTGCGGCTCCCAGTGTTTTCTTTTCCGTGGAAATCGGGTTCAAATGGCTCTTTCGGTGTCAAAGGTTGCCGACCGCTGGGCTATACAAATAAAATTTACTTGACTTGACTACTTTTGAGAGTCTAAAAATGCACTAAAACTCATCAAACTTTACACAAAAATCAGGCCTTGCAAATTCAACTTGTTTATTGTGCAATTTTTCATTATGGCTCGTAGTGCCCCATTGAAATTTTTTAAAAAGCAGCCCCGATTGTACATTTCACCTAAATAGCTACACTATAAATGCTAATATTCAAATGAATAGGAAATAATCAGAGAACTTCACTCCAAAATCATTAACCTGTTATGAACACTAATCTTAAATAAGTAAGCAGAAATGTAGGGTTTTGTCAACATGCTTAACTTAATGTAACTCATTCCAGTTAAATTTGATAGAACAAGTTCTTCCAGACATGCGCAGACCAGCCCCACTTTGTTTGTGCTTCTATTTCAACTGACTGGAAACGTTTCGGAACCTCTAAGCAGCACCTTTTGTCCGAAACATTTTTCATTGGTAAGTAAACTATTTATTTAACCGACGAGTTTGTTTTTTGGTGTTGTTGTTGCTGTGGTTTCACGTTAGTGCGTGTCACTACCAAGTGGATAAGTGGCATAAATACGACAATATACTGCAATAAAGGCGCGCACACCTGGCTCTACAAAAGTCACTTAGTCACCGTAAGCACAGGCACACAAAAGCTAGCGTTGTGTTCTCATTGTGAAAATTATATTGAAATTCCATTCAGCATTCATAAAACTTGATAGCTTAGCTTCTCCAAACTAAGACTGTTCAATCATTGTTTAAACCGCTCAAAGTCGCACTACTTTGCAATGCGTACGTCATTGAATTTAACGATCTTTTAGCTCCAAATATTTTTGCTTAACCATTTTTACTACATGACAAGACTAAAACTCACGACAGGTTGACATGGGCACTGCGCAATTACAACTTGCATTTGATTGAGCCTGTGTGCTGTCGGTCAATCCGTACATTACGGCAATGATGGCTGGATTTGTTTAGGAGATGGCGAAGATTGAACCTGACACTTTTCAGAACTTGTCTGCTATTAACAGACACCTCATATTTTCTGAGCCTGCTGATCGCCAGTAGTTTTTGTACAGGGTAAATTATGGAGTCTTGTCACAAATGAACCAAATATGCCCACAATATCTTAGAAAGTGATAAATCAATATCTGACCCCAGATTTATTTTATGTCACCAATTTAAAGTTTCAAAAGTTGAAGCCTTTTTGAAATCATGATATATTTTTTTAATTATGGGTTAACACAAACCTAAAATTTAGTCATTGTAGATTTTTGGGGGCTGTTGAACAAATTGATTGCACAGCAAAGTGCATCACATGCACAATGAGGGGGCTTTCAAACCTGAAATTATTTCAGAAAATGTAGTTGAAGAACTTCCAAGTAGTTTAAGTGTTGTGATGGAAGAGGGTGATCCTGGAGACAATGGCACTGACTATGAAGTTGTTGAGCCTAAGGATGCGCAGGACTTGCAGAATCAGTTGGAACATAATGCAGCTGCTCTTTTCCTGAAAATGTCATAAATTCTAAACATTTCTGAAACTACCCAGTGAGACGTCATAGAGCAGATCAACCAAATTTATTTATTATCACAGCCACTGATATATTCTTCTAGTCGAAGGATTCTACACACACATTGTACCGATGTTGATGATGCAGCTCAAGTGGTTACTGAGAATAATGTATTCCTCAATTCACTGCTGATGGGGGATCATTGTCAACTGTTAACAAGCGAAAATCATACGTTTCAAGAGAATTCTCTTTGGTTATGCCAGTTGAGTGTGTCCTTGGACATGACAAGCAGAAAGTTGTGTACAGTGAACCACCGCTACTTCGCGGTTCACCTTTCGCAGGTTCAGTGCTTCCAGGGTCTAAAAAATATTCGGGGGCATTGTAGTTTCGCCGAGCGGCACGACGGGGCGCTGGAGCGGTTAGACGGCCGGCGTGCGCCGAAGAAGAGTGTGGGCGAAGAGGAGAGTGGACGAAGAAGAGCACGTTCCCCCGGGCACGATTTGGGGCGACGTTTCGCGCAGTTCGGACCGTACCAGAGCTCCGGCCGGCGTGCGTGGCAGTACAGCCGAAGAGGAGCACCTTCCGCCCGGGCACGAGCGGAGCGACATTTCGCTCCGTTCGGGACCGTACGAGAGCTCCGGAGGAGGCCGGCCGGCGTGCGTGACAGTTACGCCGAATAGGAGCACCTTGCCCGGGCACGGGCGGTGCCAAGCGGCCCCTAAGTTTAACCGAATGGAAGCTCCGGAGGAGGAGGGCATGCTCGCGTCACAGTTAAGCCGAAGAGGAGCACCTTCCCCGGGCACGGGCGGTGCCAAGCGGCCCCTAAGTTTAACTGAATGGAAGCTCCGGAGGAGGAGGGTGGGCGTGTGTCACAGTTAAGCCGAATAGGAGCACCTTCCGCCCGGGGCACGAGCGGGGCGAAATGAAACCGAGTTCAACCGAACGGATACACGCTTCGGGGGAGCAGGTCCGGCGTGCGTGATAATTAAGCCGAAGAGGAGCACTTCTTTCGCCCGGGCACGAGCGGAGCGAGAGGCTGTCAGTTATGAATGAATAAATGAATAAATAAATAAACGAAGAATGCCACCTTTCATTTCACTGTCATGATCCGTGCCTGTCATGCCGCGTGTGTTTTTGTTTTTTCAGCTGTGTGGGCGTTCCTCCAGCGATTGTCTCGCGCCATGCCTTCAGCTGCTGCGAGACGCGCCCACCAGCCCCGCACCGGATTCCCATTCACTCACTGATTACACTCACTATATAATCCACCTACACTGACTACCTGGCGTCGGATTGTTATCCTACTTGCTCATGCTCCCGTACTTCGATCGTTATCTTGTTCAAGTGTTTCTTGTTGTAGCGTTTTTCTTTCATTTCGTTATCAGCTCGGCTCGTTTTCTGTTCTCTTTTTCTGTCGATGATTGGTCTCCTCTTATCCTTCCGTGGTAAGCAATCTTCGTTAGTCATTCCTTGCCTTTTGCAAGCGTTTTTCGTTCTATAGTTATTCCCTTTTCCTGGTGCGAGTGTTCCACCAG
The DNA here is from genome assembly GCF_059441095.1 of Idiotropiscis lumnitzeri. Taxonomy (NCBI): domain Eukaryota; kingdom Metazoa; phylum Chordata; class Actinopteri; order Syngnathiformes; family Syngnathidae; genus Idiotropiscis; species Idiotropiscis lumnitzeri. The sequence continues at coordinate 33,734,132 of NC_142393.1, read as the reverse complement.
CGCTATACGTTCTTTCCGCCGATAGATTGGTATTATATATATTATAGCCGATAGTCCCCCATAGTCCTAGATTGTAATTGGATACTGACTATATTGTAATTATTATAAATATCTTTGTATCACCACCTTTTTTCCCGTGTCTGCGTTTGGAGAGTCCTGGTCAATCCTCCAGCTCTGCTGGAGGATCATAACATTCACAGGGCACACCGGACGGCGTACCAGCAGGTAAAAGTCGAAGTAATTAAATAAATACAAAAAGAAGTAATTGAATAAATATGAAAATAATGGCTGGGGAATAAAAAAATAAGTTTTAATAATAATTTGTTTTTTTTGTTATAACATGAATTTCACTCTCTCTCTCTCTACCCATATATATATATAAATATATATATAATTTTTTTTTTAGCATTTTTGAAGGTGCGCCGCTACTTCGCGGATTTTCAGTTTTCGCGGGTGGTCTCGGTCCCCATTAACCGCGATAACCGGGGGTTTACTGTATATCCCAAAACTAAAAATGCTGCAGACATTGCTCTGCAATAGAGACATTCTGGAAAAGACCATGTCACATGAGATAACTTTGTCAGAGGAATACAAGTCTAAAAGGGATGGTTCCCGCTTCAAACACAACGCTTTCTTGAATGAGGAAAATTTCAGGATTGCTCTTCACCAGTACATTAATTTTGAGGTGGCCAACCCCTGAGCAACCTCCTGGAACAAGCACAAGATAACTGCTGTCTACTGGGTACTAAGTAATTTACACCCTAAATAGCACTCCACGCTTCATTCCATTCAACTTGCCCTACTTTTCATGGCCAGCATCATCAAAGACCATGGCTATGGTGACATACTATCCCTTCTTATGCAGGACCTTGTTGTTCTTGAGCAACAAGTCATATATGTTGAACACTTCGGAGCCACTGTTAAGGACACAGTGTTATTTATTGCAGCAGACAACCAAGTGTGTCGCTTCTGTATAGCCAAGCGGGGAGGAAATGCAGCACAAGGAAGTATGGACAGGCTATTTTCAACAAAGGACAAGAGAAAACCATGACAAACATGTACAAGAGGTGTCACAGGATACAACCAAGGCTCAAAAATATGGTGTGAAACGTAGCTGTTTATTCAGTGAATGCATGCAACGTTTTAATGTTGTTGATGTTTTCCTTCCAGACCTTTTGCATGATCTTCTGGAGGGGAATGTTCCATTAGAAGTGGCCTTGTGCTAAAAGGCTCTGATATCACAGGGATTAATCTCCCTTGAGGCTCTGAATGATGCTCTTAAACAGTTCCCGTACACATTTTCTGACAGAACAAACTTACCTCAGGTGATCGCAAAGAAATTCCAATCAAAGTCAAGAGTTGGAGGAAATGGTCACGAAAATTGGACTCTTCTGCTACTTTTTCCATTTTTGATTGGTCAACACATTACAAAGGGCAATGAAACCTGGGAGGTTTTGATGACCTTAAAGGAAGTGGTGGAATTGTCAGTGTCCACATTCTTTACAGAGGAATCTGTGTGCTTTCTTGACAGCAAAATCTCTGAGCATAGAGATTTGTTTCAGAACGTTTTCCCAGATGAAAAGCTACGACCACAGCACCACGACATTGAGCACTACCCTCAGCTAATTCGACCCTTTGGTCCTCTATCTGATGTTTGGACAATGTGTTTTGAGGGGAAACATAAGTTCTTTAAAAAAGCTTTGCATCACTATCACAACTTTAAAAACATAGCTCTTACTTTAGCTAATAGACGTCACAAATGATGACCTTCCATTTAGCCACTTCATATTTTTTCAAGCCTATTCAAATTTTAAAAAATGAAGTCTGTGATGGTTTCATCATTTCCAGAAGATGTGCAGAACTGGCTGATGCAAAGAATCAACCAACTGATCACAGTACTTGTAGCATCCTCTGTCTGCATTGATGGCATAGATACAGTGCAAATATGGTTATTTCTGTTTGATCATGCTCAGGGCTCCTTGAATTCAGACAAATTACAAAGATTGTTGTTAACAACACAGAGTATTTGTCTGCAGACTGATGACCTCATGGTATGATGAGCATCTGAGAGCTTGCGAACTCTGTAGCAACTATTTTCCCAACTTCTCAGTCACCCTGTTGTCTGAATTGAACGATGGTTTTCCTTTGTCACTTCACAGACTTCATGGCAAACAGCTTGTTTCACTGAAACGATATATATTGTGCTGAGTGGATTCAACACAGAATTTTTGCCTGTCTGAGAGGAATTTTTCTCTTATTTTTATTTATAAACAGGAAGTGATTTCTAAATGGAGCAAGGATTGATGCTGAGAGTTGTCATAGATGACGACGGCATACAGAAGATATTTTTGAACAGATTCCATTGAGGAACTGAAGACACAGCTGAAGGATAAGTTGTCATTGCAGTACGACTTCAAATTACAATTTGAAGATCCAGACTTCGAGAATGCGCTCTGCAATTTGACTCAAATGATAGATTTGCCTGAAAGAGCTACTCTCAAATTGATCCCGCTTGTGCCTCTTGACTTCACCCACCGTAGAGTCACACAACAGCACAGTGGACTTGTCACTTGATGGGTCAACATCTTCACAAAGAAAATAGTGGTCTGAGTTTTTTGACATACCTGATTTCTCTGTGGATATAGCGTACCGAATGAGACAGGCAGATATTGCATTCATGACAAATTGTGTCCCATTCACTCCACCAAGAGACATGAAACATGACATACTAAAGAAGCTTGCTGAAACAATGTAGAGTTTCAAGGCTTATCCTGACAATGATGAGTTCAGCAGTGTTGCAAAATCTCTTATTAGCAAGTACCCCGAGCTCACTGAACCTGGTCCCTAGCCAGAATGATTTGACTGGAAGAATAGCCTAAGATGTCCAACTATGATACAAATCTGCTTAGAGCAGGATGTGATGATGTAGCGATTAATGGTGGCAAACGAAGCAAACACAACCCAGAGGGACAATTGTCCAGCAAGGATATCAAAAGGCCCAAAAGAGGTGAAGCTAATTACTTGCCTAACTTACCTGATGGAGACAATGAAAGCAGCCCTGAAAAGTCCAGAAAGGCCATCATAGAAGAAATGTAGAAAAGACACCCTGATGCCACTCTAGTCTCAAGAATGATGGATGAAACCTTCTCACTGCGCAGAAGGGAGCTTGTAAAACAGGAGCCAGCTGTGCAGGGCATGATCGAACGATGACCAGCACTTTTCACAGAGAGACAGGTAAGCTACTTGTTTGTTTCGGCATGCCTGTCTCCATAAAGATTTCAGATCAACTGTCAGAAGAAAACATTATCAAAGTTGTGAAGCCAGAAGGTTTAGCACATTTTAATGGAATATTAAAATTAGTGCTGTCAAGCAATTACATTTTAACTAATTAATTGCAGGGCGGCACGGTGGCCTCACAGTGAGAGACAGCATCGGTTGTGGGTTCAAGCCCGGCTCCCGCCATCCTGTGTGGAGTTTGCATGTTCTCCCCGTGCCTGCGTGGGTTTCCTCCCGGTACTCCGATTTCCTCCCACATTCCAAAAACATGCATGGTAGGTCGACTGAACACTCTAAATTGCCCCTAAGTAGGAGTGTGAGTGCAGATGGTTGTTCGTCTCTGTGTGCCCTGCAATTGGTTGGCAACCAATTCAGGGTGTCCCCCGCCTATTGCCCGAAGATAGCTGGGATCGGCTCCAGCACCCCTGCGACCCGAGTGAGGAGAAGCGGTATTGAAAATGGATGGATGGATGGATAATTAATTGCAAAAGAATTCCATAATTAATTGCGATTAATTGCATATTTTCTACTTCTATTTTTGTTAAGCTTTTAACAGGTATTTACTTGAACAATATTTTGTAATTAATGTAAAATCGCCAAATATTAAGTGTATTTTCAATTAAAGACTGTTCTAATAGCTTTCTTTGATCCTTGAATACGATCTAAATGGAGTCATCTTTCTAGGAAGTTTTTAGTTATAAGCAGCACACTCCAGCAAAGTTGGTTAGCAAGGCCCAATGGTAACTTAAGCAGGGTGTTTTGTTCTGAGCTGATGTGCTAAAGATGTATAGCTAATATGGCACAGTGTTTGAATTTGGCTTTGCAAGCTTTGCAAATTAATTTTTGAAGTAAATAAAACTGAATTAACTGAGTAAAGCTATTTAATTGCGTGAAATATAAAAAAAGATTAATCTTGAGTTAACGATTTATTTTTGATAGCTCTAATTAAAACACCGCATTCTCATGAAAACATAGCTCATTACATACAAATTAGTGATAGGTTATCAAAAGATGCATGTGCACTAATGCTATGGGTTTGAAAATAAAAATGAATGATTTGCACTTTACATTTTAATACACACTCTTTCTACTTCCACTTTCTGTTTTTAAGGTTTTTGACGAGTTTAATCGCTTATCCAGCAAAAATCTTGAAGGGGACTTCTATGAAGCACATAACAAGCACACGCCACGATTCATCGACATGTTCAAGGCCAAAAGAGGAACCATGACAGACTTGATGCAACTCATCAACTGGATGGTAAGGACTCTATTGTGTTTTTTGCACATTTTGAGTAATTCAAACTCCAACATAACGGGTGTTGTCATCTAATACAGTAAGTCAGGAAATACACAACAAATATTCTCCTAAATTCTAAAGTTATTGACTTGTATTTGTTCTCTTTGTAATTTCAGTCGCCTGATGTGACAGCACTCAGGACAGTTGAGGACTCCACTGAAATTTACAGGACTTGCTTTGTAAGTAAAAGAAACATTGATATCAGTTTATTGACAAATCATGTTTATTATCCATTTTATGATGTTGTAAAATATTTTAATTATAATTATTTCCCCCAACAGAGTTTAAAAATCCCCTTGAATGACCTAAAAAAAAGTCATTGTCAACCAACAGTGTAAAACATATTTAAGATGAGGTCAAGTTTAAAATCTTCAGCGATTTCCCTCTCTTCCTGTTCCAATCGCTACATTTAATAAATATTCCTGTGTTTTTTTGCAAGACACATCCAAAGAAGAAGCACTCACGTCGCTCACAGTTGAGGTGCTGAACGTGATTGAAGATGCTCAGCGGCAGGGACCAAACAAAGTCCATCTCCAGCCCATCTCCATTGTTAGAATACTTGAGGGAGGTGGTGTTCTGGACAATATTCAGGACTTTCCCAAGGCAGTCTGCCTTCTATTTGGGCATGATTGGCCTTAACTTGGAATACCCAAAACCCAGGGCAAATACATTCAAATTCAATCAGGCAGTCATGCTGGAACTGGGCAACAAAGCCCTCCGTCAAAAATTAGTCATACTACAGAACAATCTTAAGGTGTAAAACAAAATAACGTACAAGTTGAACTGAGATAAGAAAGAAGTTGTGTTCATTGCATTTAATTGTGTTCAGGTTAAATTGCTGACTGCAGGTTTTGTGAGGAAAAAAAACAACTTACTGCTACAGGTAAAGGTGAAATATTCAAGCGTATCTTTGATTGTTTTTGTTTTATGATGAGTGATTTGTTGATTGTTAATAGTGTTGTCTGTCTCAGTGAATGTATCTTATGTTAATTCAATCACTGCTGTGCATTTAACATGAAACAATTTTTTGGGGGGGTTCATTATAGTTCTGAGCTGTTTTTTTTTTATGATTAAATCAGCTTGGAGGGCGGCACGGTGGCTCGACTGGTGAGCACGATGGCCGGAGTACCCGGAGGCAACCCACGCAAGCACGGGAAGAACATGCAAACTCCACACAGGAAGGCCAGAGCCGTGATCGAACCCACGACCGCTGCAGTCTCTCACTGTGAGGCCATCGTACTAACCAGTCGGGCCACCGTGCCGCCCAGGGCAACATTCTTTTTTAAATCTGTTTATTTCGGCATACGCTGTTGCCTACGCGATGAACTGTTTATCAAGATAAATTATGCTTATTTTGAGGGTCTAAATCTGCACGAAACCTTAAAAAAAAACAATGAAAAAAATCTTTAAACTTGCATAATACATGGCATAAAAATAAGTACTGTAGAGATTTCTTGTGTCTCTATAGCGCCACATTCACACTTTTAACAAAGCACTCCCGGTTCTACATTTAACCTAGGTCTAAGAAAATTTGGTAGTATATGTAATAGCCCAAGACCTACAAAAACGTCTTTTATAGCCATGTGATTAACCTCATAGGAAGTCCACCATTTTTAATTTACTTTGGAACTTGTCACAATTTTTGGGCCCTTCATTGAGGTCATATTTTAACTAATTCCTCCTTGGGTGGGTGAAAAACTCATGAATCTTGGCACACACAATAGACCTGGCATGAAAATGAATATTTTCGAGGTTTGTTCCAAAAAGAGATGTCTTGAATCTCCGACAAATTTGTAATGACGTGTTCTCAGTTACACTTTTCATGTAGATCTGTGAAAATTGGAAAGCATATGCTAAAGCAAACAGGAAGTATGCCATCTTGACTTGATTTTGAGATTTTGCGCCCTGCCACGTTGTTTGTCTTTGTTTGATTGAGTAATAAATTCCCTTTAAGTTACCCCCGGCGACCCCTGACAATATATACATATATATATATATATATATATATATATGTATATATATATATATATATATATATACGGTATTTTTACGGCCATGAGACGGACCGTATCAAAGGGCGCAACACGAGTTGAGGGTGCTATTTCCGTATTTAATACTCATACAGGGCGTGCCGCACTACGAGGCGCAAGCTAGCTCGCGCAAGCTAGCTCGCCATTATTCACGCAAATAAAGGATCGCTGCCAGAAGCATCATCTCAGAACAATGAGAGATGTCATGGCAACATACGGGATCGCTGCCATTAGCATCGGCTCTACCCAATGAGAGATGTCATGGCAACACGTCTAATCAACAACGTCAGGGAAGGGACTTCATTGGTCACCACACTCCTTAGAGTCACGGTTTCAAATCAAGACCAAAAAAAAAACATACAAGCAAACAATGAAACAAAGAAATAAGATTAATACAAAACATGTATCTCTCATGCCATTTATATCCCCAAAAGAAATAGCCTATCCCAACTATCTTCGGGCAGTAGGCGGGGGACAACCTGAACTGGTTGCTAGCCAATTGCAGGGCACACAGAGACGAATAACCATCCGCGCTCACACTCGTACAGAGCAATTTAGCAATTTAGAGTGTTCAATTGACCTGCCATGCATGTTTTTGGAATGTGGGAGGAAACCGGAGTGTCCGGAGGAAACCCACGCAGGCACGGGGGAGAACATACAAACTCCACACAGGATGGCCGGAGCCAGGATTGAACCCATGACCGATGCTGTCTCTCACTGTGAGGCCATCGTGCTAACCAGTCGGGCCACTTTGCCGTCCTCAGGTGACTAAACCTGACAATATAAGACCTCCAAACAAAGTCTCTTGGAGCAGAGGCTAAACTTAACATGAAGTCCGACATTTTAAATTTACTTGAGTACTTCAGTAGTCTTGAGTACAAAAGCTGCTGTAACTTGACTGAAATGATATTTACTTATAAAGATTTCTCACATTTGATAATAGTTCAGGCTTTAACACATCAACAAACTTATTTTATATTGCAGTGGTATCGCCACCTACTGGCTAAAGGAAATATTTTCAATGTTTGGTATTTTTTTTCCATACAGGTTGACCACATTTACCTCATATTTGTTCGAAAGACATTTTAGGCCATCATAATATTTCAACAAAATGTTTGTGATATTTAATGAGATGTGGTGTCCTGTGCTTTTAACATGTTTTGTGGAGTCGATGATTTTCCTTTCAGGGCTTGGGCGGCTTCCTCATTCCACACCCAGTCATGCCCCTGCAATTTCTGGCGCCAACCCCTGCGCACCTGCAGCTCATCAGCGCCATCAACAACAGGAAAAAAGCTCAGTGCGGCGAAGTGTCAGGCGCCGGATTATCCCGTTGCACCCGTGGTACTTTGGCTCATAATCGCGAAAAGTACATTTGCACTGCGTTACCTCTGTTCTTGTGCTTAGCATAAATCCCTGTGTTCTTGTGTGCTTCCTCAAACCTTCTGTCTGTCTGCCCAAGCCCCGTGTCACCACCGCCTGCCCTTGAAGACCGGACCGCATCTACCACTCCACTGTCTGGCCTGCCGAACTTCGGACTCACTGCCTTCACTTGCTTCCCCAAATATAAACCCCCTTTTCATATTCCGATTGCTGTTGGGTCCTTTTCTCACCATTACGGTTCCACCCAACCGTTACATGCAAAGCTGTTGCCTTGGCAACTCCTATTCACCAAGAAAACAAGTCTTCTTTTGAGAGTCTAAAAATGCAGACTCATCAAACTTTGCACACATACCAGGCCTGGCAAACAGATCAATATTTTATTTGTTTATTGTGCAATTTTTAAAAGATGGTTTGCTAGCTCCATCTACAAATATTTAAAAAAGCAGTCCTGGTTGTACGTTTCACATAGATCTACGGAAATTTGGTGGAATGTAACAGGCCAAGACTTACAAAAAAAGTCTCTTAAAGCCACATGCTAAAAACAAAAGAAAGTCAGCCATTTTGAATTTACTTCACAAGTTGGCTCCAGCATTCCCGCGACCCTGATGAGGATATAAGCAGTTCAGCTCATGGATGGATAAATGTCGGAAGATATGCGTTGATAAATTTAGCACTGAATTCCTGAGATAAAGCATAAAAAGTGCCCTCATTTCATTTGTGGCGATTTAGTGCAATTCTCACATCTTTATTGATAATAACTTGGACCATTTCTACCACTAAAACATGCATTAAGCCATCAAGCTATACCCACAACCTGAAAAAAATGCGCATTCCCTAAAGTGTTATGTGTTATTTATTTGCGCAACAGGTACTGTGTAATGTCGTGGCTTACTACACTCAAATGTGGCTAAAAACACACTCTTTAGCCACACTAGCTAAAAGATTTCATGACTCAACCATGGTGAAATTAATGGTGCCTTCTCTTTCCCACTTCTCCTTCACATTATGTTGTGCTCCCCTCTTTGCCCACCACAATGCTATTATACAATTTATTAAGATTATTATTTTGATTGCGGAAATTGATTTTATTAACCACTGTCTCCCAAGAAAAAAAGGTAAAGCTTGAGCACTGATTATTATTATTTCTATAATATATGACAAGAGTAGTTGAGCCGATGTTATAATTGCAGGTGTGTTACTGATGTTAAATTTTCATTTGTTGTGTTAATGACATCAGTATCGAGTAGACATGCTTCACTACTACTGTTTTTTTTTTTAATACTTAAAATACCTTGAACAAAAGATGAATGCATACCATTGTGCTCGCTCTCAGCCGCAACTTCGCCCTCTGCCATACAGTGGATGTCATCTATCGAACACGACTTGTGGAAGTCCTGCGCAGCATTCCTCTGCTGAAGAGCTGACAAAGCAAATGCTCAGTTAGCATTTGTTAGCAAAATTAGATGGTATGACATCTTGGAAACCATGGTGACATTACCTGCTGGAATCTGCGGCAGTGGGTCCACCTCCATGATGAAGTCCTCCTTGAGGCACAGGAAACCCACGATGGAGAAGAGGTAGACAAGGATGAGTGCAAGAAGCGCAGTCAGCAGAATGGAGCGACCATTGCGTGTCACACTCTTGATCACATTGAACAGTGTCTCCTCGCGGTAAATCAGGTCAAAGAGCTGACGACATGGACATGCTTGTTAGCCACAGCATGCCTTCTCACGTCAGTGGAGAACACGAGCTACATACCAGGATGCTGTAGAATAGTTCGTGCGCACAGAGGCCCAATGTAGAGGTCAGCACATAGCCCAGATGGTACAGGAACTCCACGTCCATCACCATGGCCTTGTAGCCCATGATGAATGTCCCATTGTTTCCCACAAAGCTCACCACAAACACCACCTTGTTGATCAGCTGCAAGAAAGATAGCAACAATAAAGATAAAGATAAAGACAAAGATAAAGACAAAGATAAAGATAAATATGGCCTTTATTAGTTCCACAATGGGGACATTTGCAGTGTTACAGCTCAGAGTATATACGTAAGTATGTACGTAAATCCCCATGTTTGTACACACTCACATCCCTCAACATATTGAAGGATTGTATTACTATTACTGGCATTATTTTAAACACTTAAGGGACAGAATGTCAATTATTTAATTTAGCAGGTTCATATTTACAGAATATGTTAAACATTGATTAAACAAGAAGCATTTATCAAATGAAACTAGAAGCACCGGTCACAAGAATGACTGGGATTGTAGTCCTGATGTTTACTGATTTATTTTATTATTCTCATATGCTAAATTTAGAGTACTTAGTTTAAATGTGTGAACTTTGTTGACATTTTCAGTAGTGAGACAAACTTTTGCACACATAGCATTTCCATGACCTGCACTCACAGCACTTCATGGGCAAATGCGACGAAGCACATTCTCCACATTTGCTGTAGAAGATGCAAACATACCAAATTGGGCACTGGAGGTGTCACATAGACGCTATCGCAAAAGACACATTCCGAAAGACATAACAATTGGAGATCGGAGCACACGCACATACACACGCACATACACACACACATAAACATACACCTGCACATTCACATGCATATACACACGCACACATGTACACCGACAAGATTACAGAGGAATGCCAGCGGGAAGAGAGACGGAGAGACTGCCCGCCGGAGAAGGACAGCTTTGGCGTGCCAGTCGTGGGGACCAGACGGGAATCAACTATCCAGACGATGACTAACATGGGGAGGACCTTCCCTTGGACGTGGACCCGTGCAGTGGGAGGGAGCGAGGACGACCGATTCAACCGACATTACCCTTGACATAAAAAACTCCTATAAAAACTGAAGCTGGCGCGCATTTTTCTACTGTGCTCACCTGAGTGCAGTTTCTCGTGAGATTAAGAAAAATCCGCCCAGATATCTGTCTTTGTACTATTTCCAGAACTCCAGAAATTGAAGAAACTAAATATCGGAACTCTAATCAGTTGTTGAGTCTTTATGCAGATAAAGATAAAGATGTCCGTTAATAGTCCCACAATGGGGAAATTTGCAGTGTTACAGCAGCAAAGATATGGATCAAACAGAGGCAGCAGCGTAATGTAGCCGTTAATGTATAACAATAGCAGCAGACATCCAGAAAAAGCATGCAAATATACACAGTATATACATATATACACAAATCCCCATGTATATACACACTTACATCCCACAACATATACAAGTGTAAGGAAACACTCCTAATGTCTGTCCATGGTACAGAGGGGAAATAAATAAAAATGCTGTCATGATAAAAAAATACTGCAGTGATAAAAAATACTGTAATGATAAAAAAATACTGCAATGATAGAAAATACTGCAATGGTAAACAAAATACAGCATTGGTCAATATTTAAGTACACCATTCGATAAAGTACAGTAGTAGTATGTATTGCATCCTAGGACTGCACAATTGCACTAATGCCCGTAGGCCTGACCAAATGTTCGTGTGAAAAAGTCTGGCAGCAGTCAGCAGGGAGGAGCGGCGAAATTGCTCCTTCACACAGCGAGGGTGTAATACTCTATCACTGAAGGAGCTGTGGAGGGTTCTTAGAGTGTCATTGAGTGGGTGGGCTGGGTTGTCCGGCATTGATGACAGTTTTGTCGTCATCCTCCTCCCCCCCACAGAGTCCACGGAGCAGCCCAGGACAGAGCTAGCTCTCCTCACCAGTTTGTCTATTCTCTTTTTGTACCGGGCTGGGATGCCTCCTGCCCAGGAGACCACTCCATAGAAAATGAAAGATGAAACCACAGAGTCATAGAAGTTCCTGAGGAGTGCCCCCTGAACGCCAAAGGACCTCAGCCTCCTGAGTAGGAAGAGTCTCCTCTGACCCTTCCCATAGAGAGCGTCTGTGTTGTCGCTCCAGTCCAGTATAGTGTTCAGCTGAACACCCAGGCACTTGTAAGTTGAGACCGTCTCAACGTCTGTTCCCTGGATATTCACAAAAGCGGTCCAAGTCAGACTTCTGTTAAAAGTCGAGCGTACATCGAAGCACTTATTACTCTGTACTTCATTTTAGCGATTAGCACACTTAGCGCTTCCTCGTTTGCCTCCTCGTTTAGAACGCTTCTTGTTAGTGGGGTCGTTTGTCATCACGCAGCTTGTTGCTGCAGCTGTGCACGGACTTAGAAATAATACAAATAAAGCTCATACTACCGCGGCGCAAGATAGCATGGCGCCTAGCATTCACATAGAGGTGAGCGACAGGGCGACGCTTTTTTTAATCAGTAATGGGTGACCGACTGCGTGAACTAGGGGCACAAACCACAGCTTTGACGATCTCAAAATCGTGTTGTCTGAGATTGCAATTACGGTCCCAAAACCATACATCGTTCAGCCGTACCATGACGGAAAAAAAAGTTTGCCCCATGTTAGCATGCGCCCCCCTCAACATCGCACCGTGGCCCCCTGGAAACATTGGGTTAAGGTCCGGTGATTCTCTTGGCCAGTCTAAAACGTTCCACTTTTTGTCCCTGATATACTCCTTTGTTGTGTTGGCAGTGTGTTTTTAATCATGATCTTGCTGCAGGATTAAGCTGCCCACGGAAAAGAATAAAAATGTGTCTTCAAACGGGTTTATAAAAATGGACAGAGAAGGGGGTTGCCTAACAATAAATGGTAGCTCATTCCATAGGGAAGGACTGGCAACAGAAAAGGCGCGATCCCCCCTGAGGCTTCGCTTAGTCCTCGGCACCTCCAGCAGCATTTGGACCACAGACCTGAGGCAGCAGGCAGGTGCGTAGGGGCGGAGGAGCTCAGAGAGGTACGCTGGGACGAATCCATTTAAAGCTTTGAAGACGAACAGCAGTATCTTAATGCGAACTCTAAAGTGCACTGGAAGCCAGTGAAGAGAGGCTAAGATTGGGGAGATGTCATCTGTCTTCCGAACTCCAGTTAAAAGGCGAGCGGCAGCATTTTGGACCAGTTGGAGGCGCTTGAGCATGGACTGGCTGACTCCAAAGTAAAGAGCATTGCAGTAATCTAGCCTAGATGAAAGAAATGCGTGGATTACTGTTTCTAAGTGCAGTGGGGAAAGAAAGGGATTCACTTTAGCCAGCTGCCTAAGATGAAAGAAGCTGGATCGAACAACAGCACTGATCTGCTGATCTAATTTCCAGTTTAAAACCCAAGTTTGACAGTTGGCTTTAGATAAGATGTCAGGGGGCCGAGGTCAACAGGATTGGAAGGGCCACTGGGACCAAAACCATAACCTCTGTCTTCTTTTCATTGAAATTCAGGAAGTTAAGTGACATCCAGATTTTGATATCCTCTAGGCAGGACAAAAGAGGTCTCAAGGAGAAAGCGTCTTTTTTACTCAGTGGGACAAAGATCTGTCATCTGCATAGCAATGGAAGGCAATTCCATGTTTTTGCAGGATGGAACCTAGGGGCAGCAAGTATAACGAAAACAGCAAGGGTCCCAAAACGGAACCTTGTGGGACACCGTACGAGAAAGGGGCAGAGCGGGACTCAGTGCAACCTTGGCGAACACAAAAGGTGCTACCAATCAAATAGGATCCAAACCATTCTAGAGCGCAACCACTGATGCCCACCTGGTGCTCTAAACGAGCGAGAATATTGTGGTCCACCGTGTCAAACGCTGCAGTTGGATCTAACAAGACAAGGCATACATATTCTCCAGTGTCGTTTGCCAGAAGAATATAATTTCACACTTGTAACAGAGCTGGCTCTGTGCTATGCATTTTCTTGAAACCTGACTGGAAAACCATAACGTTGTGTTCATCCAAAAAGCATCGTAACTGCAAGTGCGCCACATTTTCCAAAATTTTTTAAATAAAAGGCATTTTGGAAATGGGTCTAAAATTGACAATATGCCTTGATCAAAGCCAGGTTTCTTAAGCAGGGGTTCCACTACAGCATGTTCAAAATTTTGGGGGACTACACGTCAATACTTGGGATAACTTCTTTCAATAAATGAGGAGGGAAAGCGTCATGTGGAGAGCCGGATGGCTTAGTATGGCAAACCACATCCTCCAAAGATGACAAGGAGATCGCGTCAAAGGAATCTAACACTGCGGAACAAGGAAAGTGTACGGAGGGGTCGAATGTAGTATTTGAAAGATGAGTGCGAGCTGTAACAACCTGGTCCATAAAAAACTGCAAAAATGTATTACACATTTCAGGGGATGAGTCAGTGCAATTGCAGAATCGATAGTTTGAAATAGAGTTTGCGGCTTATGACAATTTGCCTGAATAAGACTGGACAAGTACTCCCTCATTGACTCTTTCACCTTGTTTTGATAACTGTGCCAGCAGTCTTTTAGAATTTGATATGAGTCTTTTTTCCACCTGCGTTCAGCTTTGCGGCATTCTTCTTTAGCTGCACGTGTTCTTACATTAAACCTTCGCTTCGGTCTTACGTTTGGCTGCATAATTTTTAATGGAGCCACAGAATCCAGAATATCACTACATGACGAGTGGAACCAATAGCTGAGTTCATCTGTGTTTGACGAGGGAACACAGAGCTGATCAAAGGCTTCAGAGAACCAACTAGCAGTCAGGGGGTTCAAAACCCGGCAGTTGCATTCACTGGTAGGAGGCTGAACAGCAGCAGAGGAAAACAATACATCAAAGAGCACTGTCATGTGATCAGAAATAACATTGTCCAAGACTTTCAAATTTGAGATCGACAAACCAAAAGTAAGGCCAAGGTCTAACGTACGTCCTTGTTTATGAGTGGGGCCAAACACACATTGTACCAAATTGAAAGAGTCTATGAGTTTTGAAAAGTCCTTTGCATAGTGCATTTTCAGGACAACACAGATGGATATGAAAAATCCCCCATCAGCACGATATGATCATATTTTAGCATGATTTCCGCAAGAAAATTTGAAAAGTCATTCAGAAATTCCTTGTTGTATTTCGGAGGTCTATAGAAGCCAATATACACTGCTTAAATTCATACTTGTTTTTAAAAATTGTTGCCGTTCCTCCACCACGACCTGATGTTCTCGGAGCGTCCAAGTAAGAACATGCAGGCGGTAATAGTTCCAGCATCGCACTGCACTCACCGGTGCTCGTCCAGGTCTTTCCTTGGCAGAGGAAATCCAACTCATTGTGAAGAAATAGCTCCCTCGGAATAAAAGTTTTGTTCGTCAGCCAACGGGCGTTTAACAACGCTACCCGTGAGGGAGTTGTAGGTGTGCGTAGCTCCTACGATTGGCGAGTTGTTGATCGACGCTCCGTCGGAGGACACGCAGATGGGAGCGCAGCCTAAGCTCCTCTGGACAGCCGATGGCTGGTAGCAAGCAGGGTTCTCGAACGTGCTGCCATGGGGTACATCCATGCGTTCGGGATCGATTAGGGGACGAAGCGTGCTTCAGCTCCCTTTTTAGCTTCGTCAGCCGGCCACCGCGTTTGCCGCGGCACCGCTTCCGCAGTGAAGGGAACGTGTAGACGGGGAACAGTTCCGCCGGGATGTCGTCGGGCAACGTCTTATCCCAACGCACTGTACGCTATCTTGAAAATCCTTGCAAATCATGTTTACTTAACAGATAATGCAGTTATCACAGGTGAAAACCAAAGCTAAAAACAAGCACTATTTTAAGTAATCAATCTAAAAGCACCCGTCAGTCACATGTTCCAATACTTTTGCTCACTTGAAAAGTGGGTGGGTTCAAACAATAGGTGCTCTGTTGTTGTTTCACACATCTTGATGTCAATGCCATGAAATAAGTTCATCTTTTGATCTGAAACCCGAAAAATATCTTGAGTAAACAAAAAAAGCAAAACAAAGGAATTGATCTTGATGTTCCAATACTTTTGGAGGGGACTGTATACAGTAATATTAAGACACATTATACAGTCTTTTTCCTGACATGATTTGGTTGGTCTTACATTGAGCGTGCCCAGAAGGATGAGAGTGTTCCTGATACCCAAGTGGTAGATGGACCTCAGGATGAGTGCCAAAGTCAGCGGCTGGAGGCCATAGCGCTGAGAGAGTAAGGCCAGTACAGAGAGCCCAGTCAGAACCCAAAACAGCATCAGTAGCAGAGAGTCATCAATGGCACCTGCTAGAAGGGTAGAGGAGGGGGAGGCGTTAAGTTTCTGGTTATAAACAAAGAACGTGACGTCAATTTAGCATTTTAAGTCGCACCTTGTCCTGAGTCATATGGGTAGAAGAAAGCGATGATGAGGTTGATAAAGACAGCCAGGTTGAAGGAGATGGTGCCCCACAGTGTCATCCTCCTGGAGAACCAGTAGAGCACTGGCATGCCTGCCACACACTTGTGTCATTCAAGTGTAAACAAGTACATGAACGTGTGTGCGCCTGCAGATACACTCGTTTATGAAATGGTCTCGCACACACACTACTGAATATGAGAGCATTTCGATGTACAAACACACTAGCCAGTCTCGAATATAAATTATCTCACCACGATTTGACAGAAAACCACAACCACAAAGGTTTATAAGTAAATAAAGAAAAATACATAAAATGTGAGACTCAAACAAACATTTGTGTTGTGATAGCAAAGTCAAGTGGCGACTTCTGGTTCCGCCTCCTTTAGCCAATCACAGCCGGCCATCACAGTCCCCGCAGAAGTCTGATAAGTATCCTGCGCATTTGAATCAGGTGTGTTGCAGCCGGGGGAGATGGAAAACATGAAGGACATCGGCCCTTGAGGACTGGAGTTTGACAGACGCCCCTGAGCGAGCGATTTCTCATTCAAGTCAATGGAGCCGGCGAGCGGTGCGCCTGCTCGTGAAAATCTTTCCCCCAAAGTTCACTATTTCATCCTTTTTAAATATGATATTGTAAATATGGTTAACAATTAAGTGTACTGTATAAACTGCATCGATTAGACTTGGCGCATCCGGCTCTGTGTCGCTGGCCATAAAACCCAGAAATGGGCATATGCACTTACGTGCATTGCTTGAGAAATGCTTATCAGTGGCTGAAAAAGGGAGACTGGTGGGCGCGGCGGGCGGCAACCTCAATGCTCACGGGTACCTCAATGAGCGGAAGTGTCTCTACTAGGCGGTTTGTCATCTTCAAAATTAGAAAATGGAGTCGCAAGTAAGTCTCATTGTGATGAAAGATTATCTGGAAAATAGAGTTTAGATAAAGATTATATTTACTAACGTCAACTTGTATATTTGTGTATACGCATGTGTGTGCGTATATGCTTAATAGATTTTGACTCGTGTCTGCGAACAGTGAACAGGTACTGCTGGCTGAGCAGTTGGAAAGAGGTAAAACAGAAGACTGCAAGGAAGGATTGAAGGAGTGGGATGAAAGACTTGGAAAGACGCTGCAGTCTGAAAATGTTTTAAATGGACTGTCTGTTTGTGTGTGTCTGTGTTTGTAGTTTTGCCTGTTCATTAAAGTGTTTTATATGACTGTTTTTGATGTTAGTTTTTGCACCACCCATTATACAAAGTCCACGATGGTACTGTTGCAACGCTCTAATTTACAGCAGTCACTGTACTCAAATACACCAATGCTGGTCAAGACGTTGGAGAAAAAAGATTAACGCTTGAGATATAGTAACTTTCTTCTGCACAAATCACAAGCAACTGACGTATTGCAAGTTTATAGATGATGCAAGGTGAGACCACTGACCGAAGAAAAATACATCTTATCAATTTTATTAAACCTTAATGCAAGATTCTATGCATGTCTACTTATCAATCTTTAAAACATGTACATATAGATATCAATACTTATTTTTAGGTAACTTTGTAAAGCTCCCATTGGCTGTCATTAAAAAGGTGACACAAGCGAATTCTACTTTAAAACCATACATTAAAATATTTTTATATTTGACTATGCTTACATTCGCTAAAAACACTTAATTTGAAAACTGAAAGCTGCCGAGAAGTACTTCTGATTATTGAGCTTCCGCTCATCGAGTTACCCATGAGCGTCGAGGTTGCCCTACGCCGCGCACACCCAGTTGTAAAAAGGGGCAATCCAGGTATTATTGTGCTAAAATTATGATATTGAAATGAATGTCAATTTCATTTTTCTGGGCAAAAACTGCATAAAGAAAGTTTGGTAGTGAAAAACGGACCATCTTTACAACAGAGTACCTTGAGATTGCCTATCCCGCTGTTTGACACCCCTGATACCGTGCTCTCTCTTTATAAATTCCCTGTGTATGAATTACATTTCTTGAAAGTTTGTATCATGATACCAGTATGTTAACGATGCGTCATTCAGCTGAATTGTGAGAAAATATTGTTTCAGTATTGAATGAGAGAACATTTCAGGAGTGTGTGAAAGGCTTTCAGTAGTGCGGTTGAGCGAATGAAAAAAGTATACAAGTACAGTCTGAAAGTATTTCATTAGTGAGAGCGCTTTAGTAGTGTGTGAGATCTTTTCAGAACAAGAGTGTTTTAGTGTGCACAAATGAATAATTTTCCAGTCGTGTAAGAGAGAATAATTTTAGTCGTGATGTGAGAGAATTCCAAGAGCATTTTAGTTGCGTGTGAGAGCGTTCTCCTAAATAGTTTCAGTGTTTCGGTCGTGAATATGAGAGCGTTTTAGTAGTCAAGCTGAGTAAGTTTTCATAGGGGGGGCATTTCAGTAATGTCTCTGAAACAATGTTTAAGTCGTGAGAAAATGTCATGAGTGTGTATGAGGTAATCCTGATCAATGTGATAGCTGGCCCCTTAGACTCACTCCGCAGCTTCTTTTGCCACTCCATCTCTCCATGCAGGAAGGACGTCTGCTCGAAGAAATGGGTCACCTTAGAGCCCTGCTCATCCTGCTCCGTCGCGTTGAAGACACGTAGCTTGGATTCCTCTGTCAGGAATTCACAGATGGGATGGACAGGAAACACGATCTGCTCCATGCTGCGATCCTCTCGCACAATCTGCATGTGCACATGCAAACAACGCTTGTTGTGAGAAAGTGGTAATAAGTAGAAAAGAGTGGCCGACAAATTAATCGGCCAAGGGCGTGCAGAGGGCGGGGCCAATGGGGCACTCAATGTGTGAACTACTATAAGATAAATATTATGACATTTTGGTCCTCATAAACCATTTTGCAGTGCTACTACAATAGTGGCATTGAAGGATTGTATTACTATTACTGACATTATTTTAAACATTTACGGGACAGAATGTCAATTGTTAAATTTATAGCAGGTTCATATTTACTGAAGATGTTGAGTATGTTGAACATTGATTAGACAAGAAGTTTTTATCAAATGAAACTAGAAGCACCGGTCACAAGAATGACTGGGATTGTCGTGACGGTGTTTACTGATTACTATATTATTCTCATATGCTAAATTCACAAAACTTACAGTATTTTCCAGGCCATAGGGCGCTCTTTAAAGTCCCTAATCTTTCCCAAAACAAACAAAGCGCCTTGTAAAGGGACGCGCCCGATCATCAACCCTTTTACTCATTGGGCTGTTTGGAGTGCATGTTAGCACACCCTGCTGGACAAAGTCTGAGTCATCTATGCTTCTAATTGACCGTGACTTATACATTATGTGACTATGGTGTTTGGGTGATGGTGTAGGAGAAAGCTGGACAAAAGGGCAGCTGTCCACAATGTTGTAGTCTGTCTTATCATTTATGTTATTGAAAGCAAGAAACGTCCCAGGTTTAGACAACAGACTGCAAAAAGCCCAAAGCACAACAGCACATCTCTCTAAACAGCCATGCACATCTCTCTAAACAGCCATGCACATCTCTCTAAACAGCCATGTGATTGGCTGAGTCTGAGAGGCTCCCAAGAAGCCATTGCTTTTTGTGTTATTTTTATTTCTTTTGGGTATATAGATGGCATGAGAGATACATGTTTTGTGTTAATCTTATTTCTTTGTTTCATTGTTTGCTTTTATGCTGAGTTTTTTTTGGTTTTGATTTGAAACCGTGACTCTAAGGAGTGTGGTGGACAGTGAAGTCCCCCCCCCTGACGTTGTATAGTAGACTATTGCCAAGACACCTTTTATTGGTTAGAGTCATTGTTATTGACAGTGACTCCCAGTAGTTTCATGACATCTGTCATTGAAACAGGGTGATACCCCTGGCAACAATCCCTTAGGGGATTGAGTCTTGGTGAGCTGGAAACAGCTAGTGCGAGCGGCTGAGCTAGCGCGAGCGGCTGAGCGAGCGGCTGAGCGAGCGGCTGAGCGAGCGCAACGATCCCTTAGGGGATTGAGTCTTTAGGGGATTGAGTCTTGGTGAGCTGGCATCAGCTAGCGCGAGCGGCTCTGAGCTAGCGCGAGCAGCTGAGCTAGCGCCTTGTAGTGCGGCGCGCCTAGTATATGCATTAAATGCGGAAATAGCACCCTCAACTGGTGTTGCGCCCTTTGATGCAGCGTGTCTTATGGCCGTAAAAATACGGTAGTTTAAATGTGTGAACTCTATTAAAATTTTCAGTCATAGATCTCAAACTTGCACACAGTATTTTCATGCCCTACACTCACATTCACAGCAAACATATTCAGTCTGCACGTTACAAACTGATTACAAACCAAACAGGCACTTCATGGACACAAATACGCGAAAGCACATTTTCCACATATGCCGTAGAGATGCAGACATACTAAATAGGGCACTCGAGGGGTCACAAGTCACAACATTGCTTGCAAAAGCACACACGCACACCTAGAGAGGACCTTCCCTTGGACATAGACCCGTGCCGTGGGAGGAAACGAGGACAACCGATTTCAACCTACATTATCATTGTCATAGAAACCTGGCTAGAGAAATCATATAAAATGCGAGAGTGGGCTTAAAGAAAGCGCGATTTTTCCAACTGTACTCGCTCGAGTACAGTTTCTCGTGAGGTGAAGAAAAAGCCGCCCAGATATCTGTCTTTGTACTATTTCCTGAACTCCAAATAATTTAAGAAACTCTTTATCTGACATCTTCTTTCTTGAATATAAAAAACTGTTAAAGAAGTTTTGTCATGTTATCATGTTTCAAAACTATGCTTACAGGTCAATAGAAGGTTGCAGACACAGATGTTCCTCTTAAAACAGGAAACCGGTTGGGTTCACACTTAACAGAAATGAGAACCAAAGTTGTCTAAAGCTAAACCGTTAGAATAACAGGAAGCGTGTGGACGGGTGTGATAAAGTCAAAGTGTTATGTTTTCCATTCTGTATGAATCTGCATATTCAAATCTGCTTTGCTGTGCTTCAATAAAAAGCGACACGGGGGTGTTCTCTTTTCTCTATGAGACATTCAAGGGATTGCTCCTCGTGCGAGTGACAAGACAATCTTGGCTGCAACCTGTCTTGATTCATTGTCTGGTTGTTTTGCCAAAACCTCTCTGACATTCTAAACTTGGTTCTTCGAGCGAGATGAAAACATCTTCTCTGGTGGACAATCAACGACAACTGAAAACGGTACCATCACGAAAGTCCTCCCTTCCCACGAGGCCAGTCGTCGGACATCCTCCACCGAGAGAACACAAACTTTATCCACAAGCCGGGAGTGTCTCAACCAGCGGAGAGATTGTCAGATAGGTCAGTAGTTGTAATACCAGATAGTACAGATTTAACTGCTGCTATTTCTGGAAGACCAAGATAGTACAGATTTATTCCTGGAACACAAAAATAGTGTTTTCTATTTTCACGGACACAGAAGTGATCAACTGTGAGAGTGAATGTGTATTGTGTGAATGCCCGAAGTTTGAGAAATCTAAAACTGACCAAGGGTTGTGAGTAGAAACACCCAGGAATACCCGCTCCAAATTGGGTGTGGAAGCTTGGTATTCGACCCAGAGTCAGGCACTTAGAATTTTTCTCAACACTGAGGAACCATATCTAGACATATATAATAACTAAGACTGTCAGAAATGGTGGCAAGGTCGACCAAGAAAATTAACTGTCCACTTTGAAATAAAAGAAAAATGTCGTTTTGCTGAAATTGACAATAAGGGAACAACAAAAATTACCGGAAAGTAGCGGGAAAATATGGATTTTCTGGGAATGTGGACAACTGTGAAGAATTGGACAGACTTCGCAGTAAATTGTCTCTTAAAGACTGACAGAAGAGAAACACCCACAGTGAACAGTGGTTTTGTTACAAAGCCCTTCTTGGTAGGGATAGACAAATTCGAGGACGTAAGACCACAGAAAAGAAAAAGAAAGCGGATGACGATTTGACAACTACCGTCATTAAACCAATTGTTCAAGGTCGGACTGTGACACAAACACCACCAAGTCACACTCCAACAACAATTGCGGAATCTGATAATATGATACCAAAGACACACATACAAAATTATACCCGTCTTTGAATCATATTCTCAAACGACAGGTGAAATACCTGATGAACAAACAGAACAAAAAAATCATACGAAGAAAATCATGACCAATACAAGTATCAGATGCGTTCAAAAGGTTCAGTGGGTCAGTGGAGTCTTATTATTAACCCAACCACTCCATGGTGCCAGACATGAGTTACCAACCGGATGATAATTACCAAGTTCGGGCCAACCCAATGGTAGAAATGCCGATCCAAAATGGTGACCCTATTTTTGTATACAGACCATGGACCCCAACTGAATATAGAGACATTGCGAGATCACTCCCAAATCCGAATGACAATTCTGATGCATTCGTTACTGAAATGACAGACATGGTCCATCGTCACCGCCTAAATGCAGGAGAATTTTTGAAACTATTGTCACTAACAATAAGGTCTGAATACGGCGCCATAGTTCAACAATTTAATCCGAGACAAAATGATGGACAGTTCATTCCCTATGAAGAACTTACACATCCCGACGGCGGACAGTTACGCCGAATTATGGAAAGATGTGCCGACACGTTTAGAAAAAGCGTTGATCGAAAGGAAATTGCGAAGTGCACCCAGAAACCAGAGGAGTCTGTAGATGATTTCTTTCACAGACTCCGCACTGTTTTCAAATTGCACGGCGGAATTCCAGAGGATCACCGGGAATTGTTTAAGTCCCATCTGAAGCAATACTTTCTGAATCATAATTTAAATTGGCCAACTGGAACGTGTCAAATGGAGTAAATCCTAAATTATGTAGGAAATTATGAACGTCCATCCATCCATCCATCAATTTTCTGACGCTCATCCAAGGACGGGGCACGGAGGCAGCAGCTTGAGCAGGGAAACCCGGACTTCCTTATCCCCAGCCATGTCTTCCAGCCCTTCCGGAGGGATCCTCAGGCGTTCTTTGGCCAGCCGGGAAACAAAGTCTCTCCAGCGTGCCCTGGGTCGTCCTCAGGGCCTCCTGCCGGTGGGACATGCCCGGAACACCTCACCAGAGAGGCATCCAGAGGCATCCTAATCAGATGCCCGAGCCACCTCATCAGGGTCCTCTAAACGTGGAGGGGCAGCGGCTCGACACTGAGTCCTTCCCGGATGGCCGAGCTTCTCACCCTATCTCTAAGCGAGAGCCCGGACACCCTGAGGAGGAAACTCATTTCGGCCGCTGGTATCCGAGATCTTGTTCTTTCGGTCACGACCCACAGCTCGTGACCGTAGGTGAGGGTAGGAACGTACATCGACCAGTAAATCGAGAGCTTCGCCTTTTGGCTCTGCTCCCTCTTCACCACAACAGACCGATAGAGCATCCGTATCACAGCGGCCGCTGCACCGATCCGCCTGTCGATCTCTCGCCCCATCTTCCCCTCATAGTGAACAAGACCCCAACATACTTAAACTCCACCACTTGGGGCAGGATCTCTTCCCCAACCTAGAGAGGGCACTCCACCCTTTTCCGACTGAGAACCATGGTCTCAGATTTGGAAGTGCTGATTTTCATCCCAACCGTTTCACATTCAGCTGTGAAGCGCTCCAGTGAGAGTTGGAGATCACGGCTTGAAGAAGCCAACAGTACCACATCATCTGCAAAAAGCAGAGATGCAATACTGAGGCCACCAAACCGGACACCCTGATGGCCTCGACTGCGCCTAGAAATTCTGTCCATAAAAGTGATGAACAGAATCGGTGACAAAGAGCAGCCTTGGCGGAGTCCCTCACTGGAAATTAATCCGACTTACTGCCGGCAATGCGGACCAAACTCTGACATCAATAGTACAGGGACCGAACAGCCCGTATTAGTGGACTTGGTACCTCGTATTCCCGAAGCACACTCCACAGAACTCCTCGAGGGACACGGTCGAACGCCTTCTCCAAGTCCACAAAACATGTAGACTGGTTGGGCGAACTCTCATGCACCCTCAAGGACCCTTTAGAGAGTGTAGAGCTGGTTCACTGTTCCACGGCCAGGACGAAAACCACACTGTTCCTCCTGGATCTGAGATTCGACCTCAGGACGGACCCTCTTCTCCAGTACCCCTGAGTAGACCTTACCAGGGTGGCTGAAGAGTGTAATTCCTCTGTAATTGGAACACACCCTCCGGTCCCCCTTCTAAAAGAGGGGGACCACCACCCGGTCTGCCAATCAAGAGGCACTGTCCCCGATGTCCACGCAATGTTGTAGAGGCGTGTCAACCATGACAGCCCCACAACATCCAGAGCCTTTAGGAACTCCGGGCGTATCTCATCCACCCCCGGGGCCTTGTCACAGAGGAGCTTGTTAACCACCTCGGTTACTTCAGCCCCATAGATAGGTGAGTCAACTTCTGAGTCCCCAAGCTCTGCTTCCTCATTGGAAGGCGTGTCGGTGGAATTGAGGAGGTCTTCGAAGTATTCTCCCCACCGACTCACAACGTCCCGAGTCGAGGTCAGCAGCACCCCATCTCCACTATAATCATTGTTAATGATACACTGCTTCCCTCTCCTGAGACGCCAGATGGTGGACCAGAATTTCCTCGAAGCCGTCTGGAAGTTGTTTTCCATGGCCTCACCGAACTCCTCCCACACCGAGTTTTTGCTTCGGCAACCACCGAAGCTGTATTCCGCTTGGCCAGTCGGTACCTGTCAGCTGCCTCCGGAGTCTCACAGGCCAGAAAGGCCCGATAGCACTCCTTCTTCAGCCTGACAGCATCCCTTACCGCTGGTGTCCACAAGCGGGTTTGGTGGTTGCCGCCACAACAAGCACCGACCACCTTACGTCCACAGCTTCGATCGGCTGCCTCAACAATGGAGGCACAAAACATGGTCCACTCAGACTCAATGTCCCCCACCTTCCCCGGTACGTGGGCAAAGTTCTGCCGGAGGTGGGAATTGAAACTCTTTCTGACAGGGGATTCTACAGACAGAAGGGTGTCCATATGTGCACTTGGCACCAGGACACCCTAGGCCGCAGCTCGATGATCAACTTTGAAGTCGTGAAGTCGTTTTTTTGGAGCCGCATGTTTTGGACACGCGGCTGAAGAGAGGGGCTCAGCTGTCAACTGATCACCACCTGGTGGTGAGACTGAACCTATGATAAAATCTGAACTGTTGTTGCTAGTCCAGGGAATGTTAAATGTTTTCCTGGTAGACACGGGTGCTGCTGTAACTTTGTTAGCTTTTGCTATTATTTTTGCTATTATCTTTCTGTTTAGCTCCTTGTTTGAGGCCTGGGTTTCTACCCTTTTTTGTCCGAATCTTTGCCCAGAGTTGCAGAATTTTGGGGTAGTTTTCTTACCCCCCTCAAGCAACAGCCTTTGATGATATTTTAATTTGAAACGTGATAAACAGGAGGGAATTGTTAAAGAAATTAGGTTTTGTCATGTATCATATTTCAAAACTATGCTTACAGGTCAATAGAAGGTCACAGACACAGATGTTCCTCTTAAAACAGGAAACCGTTTTGGCTCACACAATAGAGGTGTCTATGCTCGCAGGTCAATAGGAGGTCACAGACACCGATGTTCGTCATAAACAGGAAACCGTTTGGGTTCACACAACAGAAGTGAGAAGTGAGTGTCTGGTAAGCTAAACCCGTTAAAATAAGAAGCGTGTGGACGCGTGTGATGAAGTCAAAGGTTCATGTTTTCCATTCTGTATGAATCTGCATATTCAAATGTGCTTTGCTGTGCTTCAATAAAAAGCTACTCGGGGGTTTCTCTCTGAGACAGTCAGGGGACTGCTCCTCGCTCGTGGGACAAGACAATCTTGGCTGGTTGATTCATTTGTACAACTACACGCATTAAGTACGCATTGAGTACATTTAGTTAATTAAAGTCACAGCCTCAGATCACACTACCACCACTTTGACTGTTCATTTAAAATCCTTCACTGTAAATACACCAGACGTAATGAGCCATAGAGCTTCTATAAAGTTCTGTATTCGTCATCTCAGTCCATAGAATATTATTCCCAAAATTTTGGGATTCATTCAAATGACTTTTTTTTTTTTTTTTGGTAAAAGCAAGATGAAACTGTTCTACTTTTGGTCAGCAATGTTTTTTGCCTCAATACTCTGACATGTAAGACATTCTTCGCCATTCTGGGCAGACTGGAAGCATTTTTTGCCAACACGCTGCTTTTAAAGAGGAAAGGTGGACATTACTGACGACAGCATGCAGAGTTAAAGGGTGAAGGGTGGGTGTGAAAGACAAAGGAAAGGCACGTCCACAGTAGGTGCCGACATGTAGAGAGCCGGTATGTGCATTTTGCAAAACATTGCCTTGGATAAGGATCCCAAAAATGGCACATCTGAATAGACACACCTAAGCAAGTTTAAACTGCAAGCTAACAGCGGAGCGACATTGGAATCAAGCAGCCGCGAGAGAATTCAAGATCAACGGATCCATGGGTGTGGAGGAAGGAGGAAGACAAGCTTTTTATATATTTTTTCTAATTATTATTAGCTTTTTTGAACATTGAAAATTACAAACACTCTCAAACACATATTTGGTAACAGTATGTCAACTAAAATAGATCTATAAAATAAACAAACGGGAGTAAAAAAATAAAAATGTTCGACGAGCTTCGCGAAGTCAAAGCTGAGTTTCCGTGGAAAACAAGGTGAGGTGGCCCGAGTTGGAAGACCAAATGGAACAATGATTTAATGATCAAAGAGCAACCGGGAGATGCGTCTCGACATTCACTGCTCGACAGAGGGCAATAACACATGCAAAAGAAAGGAAAATAAAGTAGGACTGTCTTGGTGCTTTCGTTTCATTATGAAACGGCACCGTCGATCCATCCGGGCAAAGAAGACGATAGCGCAGCAACTGCCAGGACAAGGTGCCTTCCCCTTATACTCCAGTAAAAACATTTCCAACAAACATCCGGGCTCAACCACATTGCAAAGATGGATGAGCGGCCGCTCACTCTCGATATCCCAGTCGAAAGTAGTTTTTTACTGTTGTGGTTTATTGCCATGGTAATGGACAGAAACTATCACCTATGGGGATTTTTTAGAGAAACACGCTGTTACATTATTGTAAAATTTAGGAACGCAAGAGAGAGAGGGTGACTTGCTTCTTGACTTTACTCTGTTGATGTCCAACTCACTAGTCATGTGATCTCTCTAACCAGCCATCTGATTGGCTGTGACATCAAAAACATTAACTTTAAAGATAAAGATAAAGATGTCCTTTAATAGTCCCACAATGGGGAAATTTGCAGTGTTACAGCAGCAAAGATATAGACCACACAGAAGCGGCGGCGTAATGTAGCCGTTAATGTATAACATTAGCAGCAGACATTCATAAAAAGCATGCGATACGTATATACACAAATTCCCCTGTATAAACACACTTACATCCCACAATATATACAAATGAAACACACCTAATGTCTGTCCATGGTACGGAGGGGAAATAAATAAAAATGCTGCAATGATTAAAAAATACTGCAATGATAAAAAAAAATACTGCAATGATAAAAATACTGCAATGGTAAACAAAATACATCATTGTTCAATATAGAAGTAAACCATTGGATAAAGTACAGCAGGAGTGTGTACTGCAACCGAGGACTAAACAATTGCACTAATGCCCGCCTGTTTGTAGGCTTGACCGAATGTTCTTGTTAAATAGTCTGACAGCAGCCGGCAGGAATGGGCGACGAAATCTCTCCTTCACACAACGAGGGTGTAACAATCTATCACTGAAGGAGCTGTGGAGTGATGTAAGAGTGTCATTGAGGGGATGGGCTGGGTTGTCCAGCATTGATGACAGTTTCGCTGTCATTCTCCGGCCCCCCACTGAGTCCACAGAGTCCAGGGAGCAGCCCAGGACAGAGCTAGCCCTCCTCACCAGTTTGTCCAGCCTCTTTTTGTCCCGGCCCGGGATGCCTCCTGCCCAGGAGACCATTCCATTGAAAATGAGAGATGAAACCATTGAGTCATAGAGGTTCCTGAGGAGTGTTCCCTGAACGCCAAAGGACCTCAGCCTCCTGAGTAAGAAGAGTCTGCTCTGACGCTTCCTATAGAGAGTGTCTGTGTTGTTGCTCCAGTCCAGTTTATTGTTAAGATGAAGACCCAGATACTTGTAAGTTGAGACCCTCTCAACGTCTGTTCCCTGGATATTCACTGGTGCAGGTGGAGAGTGCCGACGCTTCCACCAACTCTTTGGATTTCCCAGCGCTGATATGGAGGCAGTTCTGTTAACACCAGTCCACAAAACCCTGAGCGAGTTCTTTGTACTCCCGATTGTCTCCGTCAGTGATGAGGCCGACAATCGCAGAGTCATCCGAGAACTTCTGCAGGTGACAGGTACTGGAATTGTATTTGTAGTCCGAGGTATAGAGGGTGAACAGGAAGGGAGCCAGAACAGTTCCCTGCGGAGATCCCGTGCTGCAGAGGAGCACGTCAGACACACAGTCCTGTGTTCTTACATACTGTGGCCGGTTTGTGAGGTAGTTGTGGATCCATGTGATGAGGTGGTGGGCCACTCCCGCCTGCTCCAGCTTGGCTCACAATAAGGCGGGCTGGATGGTGTTGAAAGCACTTGAGAAATCAAAGAACATGATCCTCACCGTGCCCCCCGCCTTCTCCAGGTGGGAGAGTGAAGTGTGGAGCAGGTAGATGATGGTATCATCCACACCGATGCCAGGGCTGGTATACGAACTGGAGTGGGTCCATCGAAGAGCTCACCAGGGGGCGCAGTTGGGCGAGGACCAGTCTCTCTAGGGTCTTCATCAGATGAAACGTCAGCGCCACTGGTCTGAAGTTGTTGAGCTCCTTTGGATGGGGGGGGGTCATTGGAAACGGAGCCAGGCAGGGTGTTTTCCACAGCTGGGGGACTCTGCCCAGCTTCAGGCTCAGGTTGAACATGTGCTGGACGATTCCGCACAGCTGGTCTGTGCAGGATTTGAGGAGCTGGGAGCTAATCCCATCTGGACTGGCTGCCTATCTCACCTTCATTTTCCGCAGCTGGTTCTTCATCTGAGATGTCGTGAGGAACAAGGCTGAGCAGAAGGAGGTGGTGGTTGTCTGATGTGGCTGGGAACTGAAGATTGTGGAGGGGAGGAGGGGAGTGGGTGTCGTTCGCAGCAGCAGGAGGAGTTGGTGGGGGCTGCAACGAGGGGGGGGGGGGACTGAGCGGGGGCAGGCATCTGACCGAACCTATTGAAAAATAGGTTCAACTCATTCGCCCACTGAAGGTCCCCCCCTTCTGGGTCTTTGGTTGTCCGTGGCACGAGATGGTCTTCAGGCCCCTCCAGACATCCCTGGCATTATTATTCTGCAGCTGTTCCTCCATTCGCATCCTGTAGGACTTTTTCCCCTCTCTGATTCACTTTCTCAGCTGGAGTCGCACTCTCTTCAGCTCCTCCTTGTCGTAGTATGGACGCATGTAACAGCTAGCAGCTCAATGTCCCAACTGCAAAGTTGCTCCTTAATAGTGATGTGCCTAGGGTTACACCATCTATCACTAACAAACACAGCCAGCCCTCCTCCTTTCCTCTTACCGCTTTCCAGTGTCCTGTCCGCACATAGGATTTTGAAGCCGTCCAATTCCACGACCGCGTCCGGCATTACCTCTGTTAGCCACGACTCTGTGATCATCAGCAAGCTAGCCTCCCAGAAGTTCCTCTCGTGCCAGGTTAGCGCTGTTAACTCGGCCGTTTTATTGGGAAGGGATCTAACATTCCCCATAATAACGGACGGAAGGACGGGGTGGTATCGACTCCTCCTTGCCTGACGTTTAGCCCCCGTGTGACATCATCCTCTCTTCCTCCTCAACTCGCAGGGGATATCAGGTCTAGCTCCGGGAGACGGCGCGGGTTTAGCACGGAGTGCTAACAGTTGATCTCTTGTGTACACAATTGATCCGTAGCTCCGAGTTACATTTCTGGAAACGGTCGCGCAAAAAACAGCTCCCAGCAGCAGTAAAACCACCACAAGTTAGATGTCCATTGCTGCGATAAGGTAAAATAAATTAAATAAGGTAAAGGTAAAAACACACGAAAAAGGCTCAACGGTGAGCCGGAGCTGCAGAAACGGGCTGCCACTTGTGTGGCGCCGAAATCGGAAGTCAATGGGTTTAATGGGTTAGATTAACCTTTACACACCAGACGCTGCCCGATGAAAAGTTTCCAGCCGAAGTCATCATTAAGGCCAATCAAAAGGGCTGGATGGAAGGAGAGAAAATGAGTGGCTGAGTGAGATTTGCGTAAAATTCCTGGATGTTTTTTCCCCACATGTCAACCTGACCCTTGATCTGTCACTGTTGACAATCTTACAACGGCTGTGAAATTAACAAGTGAAGCAAATGAACTCAGAGCTGGCCATTATCCCGGGAGGCTTGACGAAGGAACACCATCCGCTGTACATCGGTATAAAAGGCATTCAAAATTGCTGCATGCTGCGTGGGAGCGATGGATGACAGATGGCGAACACATCTTTACTAAGATTGGGAGGCAGCGCAGGGCAAGCTATCCCACAATTGGTGAGTGGACTTTGAGAAGCATATGTCTGCTGTGTCTGCTTGCACTGAGCTTTCAAAAAAGCCGACATCATATTTGAGGGGCCACGAAGCAGCGAGACTGACTGACTGACGAGAGGGAACCTGGAGGAAACGCTTTGTTTACTTGTGCAGAAAGCTGAGATCCATTGCTTTCCAGATTGGCGCATTGGCGTAAGGTATGCCATTAAATCATAGTGGAAGTTTGGAAGTGATCTTCATGTTAGGCTCCTCAAGCCCACCAATGCCTTGGGGTCTGTTTCACTTAACCTCTTTCAGACTGCATTCAACAACTTCAGACTGCCAAAATGTTTACTGTACGGTTGACGGCAATCCAACGGAGGGGAAGGCAACAGTGGTGAGATAATGTTTTTCTTTAAAAAGGGGGAAGTGAGTGACTGGTCATTGCACATTAAGATTTAAGAACCCTGTGAATACTAGTCAATGGCAGGTATCTGAGGGACGGCGGAGTCCGAGAAATTCCGTAGAAAGAATAGGATGGCGGAGTCCTGTACATACTTAAATTCCGTGTGTAAAAGATGTGCAAACCGTATGTAAAACCCCTGTGTGAAGTGTGTGAGTGAATAGTGTAATTGGAGATTACAAATAACATATTTTAGCCCATATAAAACAGTGGGATTCTAAACAGCAGACTGGTGTGGATGCAAAAGCAAGAATTCTCCACCTGAAAAGGTACAAGTGAGAATTACCACAGCAGCGAATTTGAGTTGCTGTCCTACTGATAAGAAACTAGTTTTTAGAACATGCTAGGTGTTGACGAACTGGCACAAATTCTCAAAAATGAGAAAAGGAAGTAATAGAATAATATAAAAAATTGGGTTAAATGGATAATAAAATATAAATCCAAAGGGCAGTTAAAAACTCACAAAAGTACTATACAGTACTGCAAGAATTAATGATCATAGATAATGTTACGATCCGTCTCTGTTTACCTTTCAGCGAGTGGGCGTTTCCCCCCGGCGTTCGCCGCACCGGCTGGGAGAGGCGCGCCTACAAGCCTCGCACCTGATCTCGATCATGCCTTAATGAGGGATTACTTAAGCCGCCGCCGAAGATCAGTCGGCGTCGGATTATTATCCAGCGAGACTCACGTTCATGGTTCACGTTCTGATTCTGCGCTTCTTGTTCCGAGTATTGATCTTTTCGTTTGTTTGCTTCTTCAGCCTCAGCTATCTGCCGGCTCGCTTTATGTTCACGCGTTTGCTCATTGGATTTTGCTCTCCCTTTCGTGGTAAGCCATTCTCGTTTTTGTGTACTCCTTGCGTTGCAAGCACTTTAAGTTTAATTCTCGTTTTCTTTTCCTGGTGCGGTTGTGCCC
Source organism: Idiotropiscis lumnitzeri (assembly GCF_059441095.1). NCBI lineage: Eukaryota > Metazoa > Chordata > Actinopteri > Syngnathiformes > Syngnathidae > Idiotropiscis > Idiotropiscis lumnitzeri. The sequence continues at coordinate 33,702,029 of NC_142393.1, read as the reverse complement.
ACCAGCGCTTTCCGTTATCGTTCCCCGCTTCGGTTGTAAGCTATGAGATTTGCCTCTATTTAGAATCCCTCCTGATTCATACCGTAGCTACTGTATGGATTGATTGCTCATTGTCGGACACAATAAACACCTTGTCGAAAACTCCTATCGTTGTCAGCGTTTTAAGTGTCCACCCTCCGCTGACGGCTTCGGCCGTACAGCACCCTTGTCAGATAAGACATCTAAATCAAAAACGCACACACATCAGTGTGTTGCGTTGTAAGAGGCAGTGTGCACGTGGCAGAGGCTGCATTGGCCCAACAGGGCTGCGCATATATAGATTTATAAGAGATATGAAATGAAGAAATTATTATAGGCCAAATATAAAAATAGATTGCGTCGCTGTTATTAAACACAGATATCAGTTTGTAGCATTTTGTGGGCCTGTGTATACGTTGATGATAAAAGTGGTTGAAATTGTGCTAAAAATGATTAATAAAGTAGAATTAAAATAGAATAAATGATTAGTAACTAACGAAAAGCTACTTATGAGTGATGAGATCCTATTGTGGAAACATTTGTATTACTGAGTTGGTTGCGTAAATTGAAATTACCTTTACTTTTACAGAACAATGAGAGCCCAAGTTGTGGGGATGTGATTAATTTACAGATAAAGATTAGTGATGGCATTTATTCTACTTACATGATCCGACAGACAAGGTATATCATTTTGATGATCAGTTTTAATTAATTGTATATTTGTGACTTCTTCAGAAAGAGTGAAGTAGGTGTTGTGAAATCTTAACAATTGAATAAATCTTTTGACAGTGAGCTGTAAGGATGAATTGATTAAATAAATGTTTTATTTTTCATACTTCACTTGATGATGTTTGTATTAAGGTAGACCAGTTAATGGAATGAAATAAAGAGATAGAAATGACACAGGAAAAAAGATGGTAATTTGATTGGAAGGGCTATAACATACATAAAACCGGAGAGGAAATTCGAGTCTACACATACCATTGATGTGTACTTATTCACTTTGGTGGTAGAACTGGTTGAGGTAAAATGAGTCATAAAGTTAGAAAAATAAGAAATAAAATAACATTAACATATTTAGGCCTAACAAATTATTGCAGAGTTTCGAATTATGCAGAAATTATTCTGCCATTGAGAAAAATGATGAATGAGGAAGACCTCAAAATGTCATCACCCTGTGTTAGTATCAAGTATGGCACTGACGCTTTATCCGGATGCAAATGTCAATTTATGACCTCAGTTTTAGTGTACAAACATGGAGATGAGATGAAACCAATAGCATATTTCTATTCCAAACAAGACAATGTAGAATGTGCATTACCACACCGCATGAGAGCAGTTAATGCAGCATCTATTGCTGTAGATAAAGGTAAAGACAAAGATAAAGATAAAGATGGCCTTTTATTAGTCCCACAATGGTGAAATGATCAGAAACGAGTACAAACATAGTTTTGTTCCATCCTCTGGTCTGAGAGGACCTCGTGCGGTTTGTGCATTGCTTTTGCAGACCAACATGACATTTTTATCAACGGCGGGACATTTATCATGCATGGCTGCTTGTTATCGCAACCACATCTGACTATAGAGAAATGTACAACATTAAACCCAGCTACGTCGTAATTATGTCAGGAGGATGGAACAAAACTACATCGTCAGAATCAGAATCAGAAATCCCTTTATTGTTATGCAGTTGTAACAAGAGCTGAGCGGTTACCTCTCAAATTATTTAGCTCAGGCACAAAATTAGTGCCGTTAACAGAAGCGTGTAAACTAATGAGACTCAAGGATGTTACCGTTTACACAGATAGCCATCAGCAAATGGGCAATGCATACATCGCGTACAGACCATGTGTTCCTTGAGAACACATTTGATGATAAGACAAGCTGTTGCGGACATACATGTGTTAGCAATAGAATATAAAACAAATTTCGTCATTGACACATAATAAGACATGCGACGACGAAGTCCCAAAGTTAAACAAAGACTTTGGAATAAAATGGCCCAACATTATGTCAGGGAACGCCTTCGGCGAGGAGGAGGTGGACCCAAAAGGCGAGGAGGCACGGAGGTGGGTAACGTTAAGGGAATTTATTAAATGAAACAAACAAGGACAAACAACGTGGCAGGGCGCTAGGTAACAAGGGCAACCAAAACATGACTAACAGAAAAGGAGGACGAGGAACAGAAGCCGGGGCAAAACGCTGAGGGACGTAACAGGAACGAGGACGTGAACACGAGCATGAACTTGACATGAACAAACGCGGCCGTGGAAGTCCGTAAAGTGCGACAATGACCCGACGCTGAGTAGTTGGTCTGGGAAGCTTAAATAGTCCGAGTAATCAGGGGAGCAGATGGGAATCAGGTGCGTGATGGTTGACGGGAAGCAGGTGTGTGGCTGGCGAGGACGAGTGCTGAGGAAAACGCCCCCACTCAGCTGACAAAATAAACAGAAAAAGCACATGGCAAAAAGGGGGAAGAAAATAATAACAAAAACACTGACATGGCCGACACGGACCACCACCCGTGTTTGAGGCCGGTCTGGCGGGTGTCCGGGAGGCCAGACCAGCAAGTCCTTTCGTGGCCATTCAGGCGGACGTCCGGGGCGACCCGAACGCCACATGGAGTCCGCTGACGGGGCTGAGACGAGAGGCGGCGGCGGGACGCTGGGTGCAGCAGAGGACGGAGCTTGGGCCGGCGTTGAGGCGGGCGCAGCCGAGGAAGGAACTTGGAGCGACGGCGGGACGTTGTACGCCGCCGAGACGGAGACGAGACACGGTGGGTCGCCGGACGCCGCCGGAGCAGGGACGAGACGCGGCGGTGGGTCGTCGACCGCCGTCGAGGCAGGCACTTGGGGCGGCGGTTGGTCGTCGAACCCCGCAGAGACAGGAACGTGGAGCGGTGGCCGGTCGTTGAGCCCCGCCGAGACAGGAACGTGGAGCGGCGGCTGATCGTCGAACCCCGCCGAGACAGAGGCGGGAAACGGCGGCGGTTCATCGGACGCCGTCGCGAACGTGACTTGGGACGGCGGGGAATTGTCAACCACCGTCGAGGCAGGAACTTGCGACGGGTGCAGGACGAGCGCCGTCGGATCGAGGACCTGAGGCGGCTGCGGGACGTGCTCTGCCGGAACAAGGACTTGGGGCGGACGCAATTCGTGCTCCGCCCGAACGAGAACTTGGGACGGACGCAGGACATGCTCCGCCTGAACGAGAACTTGGGACGGACGCCGGACGGGCTCCGCCTGAACGTGAACTTGGGACGGACGCCAAACGGGCTCTGCCTGAACGTGAACTTGGGACGGACGCGGGATTTGCTCCGCCTGAACGTGAACTTGGGACGGACGCGGGATTTGCTCCGCCTGAACGTGAACTTGGGACGGAGGCGGGATTTGCTCCGCCTGAACGAGAACTTGGGACGGACGCGGGATGTGCTCCGCCTGAACGAGAACTTGGGACGGACGCCGGACGGGCTCCGCCTGAACGTGAACTTGGGAAGGACGCCGGACGGGCTCCGCCTGAACGTGAACTTGGGAAGGACGCCAGACGTGCTCCACTGGAACGTGAAACTGGGGCGGACGTACCACGCGCTCCGCTGGCTTGAGAACTTCGGACGCTGGCGAGGCGCCGGGACGGGGCTCAGCGGCTGGCGAGGGGCCGGAACGGGGCTTGGCCGCTGGCGGGGAACCGGAACAGGACTCGGCCGCTGGCGGGGAACCGGAACGGGACTCGGCCGCTGGTGGGGAGTCGGAAAGGAGCTCAGCAGCTGACGAGGAGTCGGAACGGAGCTCAGCAGCTGACGAGGAGTCGGAACGGAGCTCAGCAGCTGACGAGGAGCCGGGACGGGGCTCAGCAGCTGACGAGGAGCCGGGACGGGGCTCAGCAGCTGACGAGGAGTCGGAACGGAGCTCAGCAGCTGACGAGGAGCTGGGACGGGGCTCAGCAGCTGACGAGGAGCCGGGACGGGGCTCAGCAGCTGACGAGGAGCCGGGACGGGGCTCAGCAGCTGACGAGGAGCCGGGACGGGGCTCAGCAGCTGACGAGGAGCCGGGACGGGGCTCAGCAGCTGACGAGGAGCCGGGACGGGGCTCAGCAGCTGACGGGGAGCCGGGACGGGTCTCAGCAGCTGGCGGGAAGCCGGGTCGGGGCTCAGCAGCTGGCGGGGAGCCGGGTCGGGGCTCAGCAGCTGGCGGGGAGCCGGGTCGGAACTCAGCAGCTGGCGGGGAGCCGGGTCGGGACTCAGCAGCTGGCGGGGAGCCGGAACGGGGCTCAGCAGCTGGCGGGGAGCCGGAACGTGGCGGCGGCATGGGTTGCTGCAGCTGGCATGGAGGCGACGAGGGTTGCTGCGGCTGACGTGGAGGCGACAGCGTCCCGGGCGCAGCAGTGACAGGAGACCGCATTCCTGTCAGCCTGCTCGATGTCGGTCAACTGGACCTGCAGCGAGGAAACCTGCTTCTTGCTCTCCTCCAGCTTGACCTCCAGCTCCGTGATATGAGCTTCCAGCTCCTTGATCCTCTCCCGGGCTTGTTTCTCGGCGGCGGCCTTCTCTTCTATCAAGGCCAGCTGCTCCGTCTTCTGGGCCATTCTTGCTTCCAGCTCAGCGAAGCAGGTGTGGAGTTCCGCAATCTGGTCGCTAAACGATACGGGGTTGCGCAAGAAGTCCAGAAGGTAGGCGAGATGTGCGGAATCGTCCTCGTAGTCTGGGTCGATGATCCGATGGGGTGGAATGACGGGTAGGCCATCGAGGTAGTAATCTGGAGACGAGGGGGATGCAACAGACGTGGCGCTGGGCTGATCGGCAGGGTTGCTGAGGGGGGTTGTCTGTGCGGCGGCGTTCATGACGCCGCCGTGAGCCCCTCGTTGGGTCCTTCTTTGGTCGGGTCATTCTGTCAGGGAACGCCTTCGGCGAGGAGGAGGTGGACCCAAAAGGCGAGGAGGCAGGGAGGTGGGTAACGTTAAGGGAATTTATTAAACAAACAAGGACAAACAACGTGGCAGGGCGCTAGGTAACAAGGGCAACCAAAACGTGACTAACAGAAAAGGAGGACGAGGAACAGAAGCCGGGGCAAAACGCTGAGGGACGTAACGGGAACGAAGACGTGAACACGAGCATGAACTTGACATGAACAAACGCGGTCGTGGAAGTCCGTAAAGTGCGGCAATGACGCGACGCTGAGTAGTTGGTCTGGGAAGCTTAAATAGTCCGAGTAATCAGGGGAGCAGATGGGAATCAGGTGCGTGATGGTTGACGGGAGGCAGGTGTGTGGCTGGCAAGGACGAGTGCTGAGGAAAACGCCCCCACTCAGCTGACAAAATAAACAGAAAAAGCACATGGCAGGAAGGGGGAAGAAAATAATAACAAAAACACTGACATGCCCGACACGGGTCATGACACATTATTATGGGATCTGTGTATGACCAAACAATACATTTATCAAATGGGCTGCTATGTTGAGGCATGGTGACAAAACATTCCTCATACAGGAGGGATGATAAAATTATACATGTTTACTTCTTATTTAGAAAGATACATAGGTATTATACAATTTATGGCTTTAATCGAAGAGTTGCAAATAGGATTTGGGCCATGACAGTTATGAATTTGGGAGCCTGATGCAGGATTAGTTGACAGTGCAACCAAGCGCACGTTAGACAAAGAGCAAATTACACTGACATAGGAAGAGCAAAACAAAAGGCTGATGAGCCTTTTGATGAATACATAGTGAGAATGTCATTCGTGTTGAAGATTCACAGAAGCCTGCAGGAAGGAGATACAAATTGGTCAGTTCAACAGCAGTTGATGAATCCTCTCCTTGCTGGTTCAAAAGAGGCAATTCGTGGCAGGGTTTTCAAAACATTACATTAGCCTGCTTACAGGCACCCTGAGGTGTATGTGAATCACGCCCACCATACAGGAAGGGTAATAAAAGACAAAAGAAATAGAACCCTACAGACACATTTTATCAAGATGAAGAAAAAAAATAAAAGAGTAAAATAAAAAAAAGCATAGTTTGGTCATCATATAAGTAAATTCAAAATGGTTAGAACTCTTTCTTACCAACAAATCCAGATGCGTTGACAGTGGCGAAAGTACTTTGCAAGGATACAATTCTTAGATATGGTATTCCTGAGAAAATATACAGTGATTAATTGTACCCAGTTTGTGAACCAGGTGGAGTGACCCTCAAAGTGCTGGATTGGTGAAAAGGAATGTATGTAAAAAAAGAGGGGGGCACAGTGTATGGACTTAGTAAAACTGTGTGTAAACATTATAGGCACTACAACTTTCCATTAAATGTTAAGCGAGTTGCCCCGCTGTACACTTTGAAACCTCGTTTGAAGTTGCTGTTCTGCTGTTTTTTTGGTATCTACTGTATATCTGTTTATGTGATTTAATTTGAGTTACATACAGAGAGTTGCCTTGTATTGTATTGTATTCAGGGCTAGCACATTGTGAAACATTGTTTAGAAGGCCTTCTAGAATACTTCAAATTTAAGAACCAATGGGAAATAGATGATGAAGCTACTTTAGCTGACTACATGTGAAAAGTGTAAGAAAAACCAAGTGTGAAGAAGGAACATGTAATTATCCAAGACGGAAGGCCATTTTAAGTTTTATTGACAACTCTCACAGCTGTAAAAATAGCAGAAAAGTTAACTTTGGTTAATCTGACACATTGTAAAAAGGTCATTCTAACAGGTTTTTGTGCCTTATGCCTTGATATTACTGTTATCAGTACATTCTATGTGTGTAGAGTTAACAGCTAGTTTATCATAACAGAGTCTTTATCTCTCTCAATTTTAAAAAAAGAAGAGACTAAAACAAAAACAAACAAAAAAAAAAAGAATATTACATAATGTGTCTGATTAAATTGTGTTAAATTCTGTCCGATTGTAATGCATTGAATATCGCTATGTGTTTTTCATAAACAGGACCTGTTTATAAGCTATTGTTAGCTACTGGAGAGTGCCATTTCACAAAATGTACTTGATTGGTCGTAAATTGTATATGTTTTGTATTGTTGTGTATAAACTTTGTGAACTATCCACTGTCATGCCAGGGCAAAAAAGCAAGCAGAGTGGCAGGGACAAAATGATTCAACATACATTGAAGCCAATGGTGTTCCCTGTGGTGTTCTAAATAAGTATGAATTAGTAGATCAAGTAATGTCAGAGTGAGTCCTCGAACAAAAAACGTAGACAGGTCAACTGCATCCATCCCAACATGCAAAAAAATTGGCTAATTGTGCAGAGTGTGTTTGAAATGCTGCATGAATGGCTATCTGTCAGGTTTCGCCGTTCGGCGAAGAGGTGGGTGGACCCAAAGAGCGAGGAAGCAGGAGAAGGGTAAACTAAAGGGAGTTTATTAAATAAATCTAACGAGGACAAACAACGGGGCGTGGACAAACAAACGTGGCAGAATGAAAAATAACAAGGACGCAACCAAAACGTGACTAACAGAAAAGGAGGACGAGGAACAGAAGCCGGGGCAAAACGCTGAGGGACGTAACGGGAACGAGGACGTGAACAAGAGCATGAACTTGACGGGAACAAACGTGGTCGTGGAAGTCCGGAAAGTGCGGCAGCAATTGCATAGGGCAGGCGTAGCAGGGGCAATGTTCCGACAATGGGTTGTCGGAGTGAGGTGTTTAAATAGTCCAGTCAATAGGGGAGCAGATGGGAATCAGGTGTGTTGATGATAACGGGGTACAGGTGCGTGGCTGGTGAGACAGAGTGCTGAGGGGAAACGCCCCACTCAGCTGACAAAACAAAAACAAAGTGCACATGGCAGGGAGGTGACAAAAACAATAACAAAAGCGCATGCAGACGAAAACAATGACAAAACCCCTGTCATGCCCGACGCGGATCATGACACTATCAGCCAATCCCTTATGGCATTCTGAAACAGGATAGCTGTTGATATGTTGTTGGATGAGAGAGGTGGTGTTTATGCTATGTTCGGTGAACAATGCTGCACATTTATCCCCAACAACACAGCGCAGGTGGTATTCTGACCAGGGCCATAGAAGGTCTTAAGACTCATAATGGTAAAATGAAAGGACAATCTGGTCTTGACCATGTGAACTTCCTGGATGAATGCCTATGAACAATACAGAGCCCTGGTGTCCTCGATTTGGTTTCAACCGCTGTTTTTGCAGCATTCTTGACCTTGTGAGGATGCTGTTGTATTCAGTGTCTGCGTTCTCTCAGAATGATAACCACAGCATTATCGCCCATGGAGAACCGGATGGCTCAAATGTATCCTTTTGTTTGGCCCTGATCATGAAGGCGATGACAATGATGAAAATAATGACGTGGTTTATGACCTACTTGAATCGTTCTCTGACCCTGGGAACTGTGAATAATTAACATTGCCTCTGAGTGTATTTCTTTTCATAAATATGGTCATTCAATCTAGCTGAAGTGACTGATGTATGGTGATGTGTGAATTTGAGCAAATATGTGATTAACAGGGGGGAAATGATTGGGGAAATGTATATAAATTATCACGTCTTTTACTCTAATTAGTATTGCAACGGAATTGCTCCACAGTGTGACCTATGTTTGGACAATGATGATGAGAAGACCCTCAGGAGATGAATGCGGGAGGATTGGATCAAGGCTGCAACAAAGGAGGTGTGCCCGAGACACCTCTGAAACAAAAGTCACACTGGTGGCTCCTATCAGTCTACAGCTGCCATTTGTTATGTGTTTACATTCATGATTGCCATGATTACATTATTCCCACCCTTGATCCCTTAGAGAAGAAAGCATTGCTTACCTAGGGATTACCCAATAATACAAAATAGAGGGCTCGGTGGAGTGTGCCTCAGAGCGAAGTTGGAGCTGTAACTGAGCACACCATTTGTTCTCCTCGCAAGTAAAAAAGATAAACTCTTGTCTTCCATTTATTTATTATCTGTGTTCAGAGAATGCTTAGGTGATTGAACCTGACAGTTAGGGTTAAGTAACAGTGTCTCAAGGTTTTATTCATGCATTGTCACACCTATTACTGAATTTGGTATAAGGTTAGTGTTAGGTTGAAGATATATTTTATCCCATATTTTACTCTATTTGTATTGAAAAAGAATTGTTCCACAGCGTGACCTATGTTTGACCATATGGATGAGAAGACTTCACAGAGAAGCGGATGCCTGAAGACTGGATCAACGTCTGCAACATCAAAGGAGGTGTGCCGAGACACACCTCTGAAACCAAAGGACTGAGACTTTAGTACCAGAGCACTAAAAGGGCATATCTGCCTTTTCAATCAGTGGATGACTGCCATTGATGTCTGTCTTTCCTCTTGTGTCTGAGATGTTTACATGTTCCTGCTGGTGCTCCCCCCTTCATTCCTTAAGTGCAAATACATTGTATTGTTAGGGACTTCCCTAATAAAATAGAGGGCTCGGCGGAGTGTGCTCCAGAACGAAGTTGGAGATGTAACTGAGCACACCTCCGTTCGTTCTCCTCGCGAGTAAAAGATCAACTCTTGTCTTCCTTTCATTCATTTTGCCTATGTTCAGTAAATGCTTAGGTGATTGAACCTGACAGTTAGGCACAAGCTCATCTCAGGGAGAGGGAGGATCCTGCCATGCATTAATATTGAGAGTAGGTAATGGTAGCATTTTTATTCTAAGTAATTTGATTGGCAACAATCACACAAATAAGTACCTCTATCTTAGAAGTGGGCAAGTCGTCGTGCACAATCGAGTGAGTAGATATATTACTATTAGCATTGGTATTTATTAGGGCTGTCAAAATTAAAGCATTAACTCAGTGAAATATTTTAATTCAGTTAACTCTGTTTGATTTACTTCAAAAATAATTTGCACACTTTGACAATATTGTGCCTTATTAGCTGTACATCTTGAGCACGTCTCAGAACAAAACATCGCATTCAAGTTACCACATGGCCTTGCAAATCAACACTGCTGGAGTGTGGTGCTTGTGGGCAGTTTTGAAAAATATTTTGAAGAAAAACGCCTGGAAAGATGTCCCTTTAGATCGTATTCAGGAATCAAAGAAAGCTATTAGAACAGTCTTTGAATTAAATGTACTTCATATTTGGTGATTTTGCATCAATTCCAAGATATTATTCAAGTAAATATCTGTTACAAACAACGCAAAAAATAGTAGTTGAAAGTTTTTTTGTGATTAATTAGTTACAAAAATTAATCACTTGACAGCACTAGTATTTATATGAGTGAGCAAGCCATAGTAAACAAATCAGTATTTGCATTGGTATTGGGAAAACAGCAGTACCTCTATTTGAGAAGTAAGCATGTCGTAGTACTCGAGGGGGTCTTGTTCCACAATGGCAGTTGGTATTGACGACTTCAACATTTGTGACAGCGGACGATTGTTCAAGTTTAACTGGCAAAACAAAAAATAATCAAATGGTCATTCAACAAAGTCTATCATTGTTGACAATATTTAAGGGTTAGTTCAGATGACCATGGATGAGATGCCTTCCTCGCCCTCTTTGCTCTTCTTTAGAGGCTTCAAAAGGTTCTGTAACACCTTGTTGTGTCGGGCCAGCTGCAAACAAACATCATACATTGTTGCGCACCACCAAAAGAAAATGAATACCACAATCAATACTTAATTTATACAGCAAATTTCTTACTAGAAACACAGAACACAGAACAAGCAGTTGTAAAATAAATAATGAAATACATATAATAAAGCAGACTTTTTGTTTTCAGATTTTTCATCCAATAACATTCATACACCTTTTATGCCTCATAGTCGGTATACTTGCAAAATATAACTCCATAACATGACACCAATTAAGGCAAACCTGCAGTAGTTACGTGCAGTGTTGCAAGAGTTTTATAAGATGTGACCCTCTATGGTCCGTGGGAGCATCTGTGAATTATTCTTGGCCGAATGATTTGGAGGGTGGGTCCACTCCCAAGAAGGACATAATTCCAAGCATGTCTTCTGTCTGGAGGATGAAGGCTTACAGTAGAGACATTCAACATTACCAATTCATTTGTACAACTAAGAGGTTATTGATCAATCTCTACAGTATATTAGAGGTCTTTTCACTGTTACAAGAGAGCATTTGGTGAATTCGAATGAATATGATGTAACGAATATGCCACATGCTGACCACCGATCAATGACTGAGAGACAAGATCCAGCCAGACCACATCACCATGTCTGCCCATTATCAAGCAGATCAGCAGGGGGTGCCTACCAAGTGATGTGGCAAGGACTTGCCAAACCCCCTGCTTATCAACAGACTCCTGATGAGGGACATTCTTCGTCACCTAGATGACTTCAGCAGACACTGGTTGAGGCTGTCACCACAGTTTGGCTTCTGCCAAACCTGTGACAGCGGGGGTCAGCTTCTACAAAAAAGCTGGAGCTACAAGTTTTCTGTGCAGGATTATCTACAAAAGCTACATTGAAATAAAATATATTTGAATGTATGCCCGTGTATCATTTAATGTGCTTGATTGGTGAATCTGTTAGGTCATGATAAAAACCATTTTCCTGGTCATGTTATGATGGAACAATATAGATATTGTCCAAATTTATCATCTTAATTGCCAGGACTTCAAATTTGGTTCAAAATGAGATGTTGCCAGCCGAGGCACGAAAATTGATGCAAGTTCGAAATAGTCAAATGCACAAAGGTTTAAAAGAACAATTCAATAGACACAAATTTGAGTAAAATATTTGAGCCTCACTGGATATTTCATACTTTGACCTGTCCCCAGCGGATAAAAGTTAGGTTTTTTTTGTCTCTGACTCCCTCTTTTCACCCCAGCTGTCTTCACCCCAACTCTCTTTCTCCCTTCCAAAATCTTCAAGCTCGCACCAGAAAATAAACTTTCCGAGGGCGTTTTGGTTCCCAAATTTCACATTTGTTAACTTTTGGTGGTTTGGAGTTGTCCCAATACATCCGAACTGGAGTGGCAACTAGATGAGTCCTGGTTTCTCACCCACTACAAGGCGCGTGGCAGGTTAAACCATGAAAATCCGGCTTTAGTGAGGGCACACCTAGGCAACAAGTGCGTGCCGCTCTGTCCTTGATCACATGTGAGACCCCATCAAAGCTTCACCTGCTTCCAACTGTTTGTTCCTCTTTGGTGGGTACTTTTTTCTTTTTTTTAAAAATTTTCTTCACACCTGAACCACCGCTGAACAGACGTAAGTGACGACATATGCGGCTTCCTCGGCTTTTAGTTGTTGCATCCAAATTTGTAAGTGAACGCTAGCAAAATTTGTGCATTGTAATAATGTCACACACTGTCACTATAGTGATAATTACACCCTCTTATGCTTGTCTATTAGATTTTGTCCTTCACATCATATTCATTTCTGATTTTTGTTTTCTATTCCTTCAATTCACTTAGGCCTTTTGTAGAATGGGATCTTGTCGTGTCTTGTCTGTTCAATAGCTGTAGTTAATTAAGAAACATTGCCCATATGCATCGATATAAAAAAAATAAAAGAATCGATTTGCAACGTCATGTTAACCAAAGCCGTTCAACAACAACAACAACAACAACAACAACAACAGCGACTGTCATTTCTGACATAGCCAGCTGTAGTTAGCACGCAAAGGCTACCGTGTGCGTCTGATGTAACACCGCACGCAATGTCCTGTTGTGGTACGCTAACATATTGTTGCGTCTACTGTGGATTGCGGTGGCGTTAGTCAGCGAACTCACGTCTATTAAAAAACAAAATATAGATTTTATTTACGCGTGCTTGACATCGAAACAGCTAAAGCGACCACGCACCACGTGTTGCATTTATGAAGTCTGAAATTTCACCACCCAAAGTACAACATGACACAATCGGACACAAGCCACTGATGACAACACCCAACAATAAAACATAACATACATAGGTCGTTAAAATATACTAATTTACAGTGCGAAAAAAATATTAGAAAAAATGGGTTATACATATAGATGTGGTAACAATTGTGTTTTGCTGAGCAATGTTATTCCCCAGCGGCACGGTGGCCGACTGGTTAGCACGATGGCCTCACAGTGAGAGACAGCATCGGTCGTGGGTTCAATCCCGGCTCCGGCCATCCTGTGTGGAGTTTCCATGTTCTCCCCGTGCCTGGGTGGGTTTCCTCCGGGTACTCCGGTTTCCTCCCACATTCCAAAAACATGCATTTTTTATTTTATTTTTACCTCACCTCAGCAATGGACATCCAACTTGCGGTGGTTTTACTACTGTTGGGGGCTGTTTTTTGCGCGATCGTGTCCGGAGACGAAACTCGGAGCTACGAATCGATCGTGTACACAAGAGATCAGCTGTTAGCACTCCGTGCTAACCCCGCGTGGGCTCCCGGAGCGAGACCCGATATTCCCCGCGAGCTGAGGTGGAAGAGACGGGGATGTCGTGCGGGGGCTAAACGCCAGGCAAGGAGGAGACGATATCACCCCGTCCTCCCGTCCGTTATTATGGGGAATGTTCGATCCCTCCCCAACAAAATGGACGAGCTAACAGCGCTAACCCGGCACGAGAGGATTGTCCGGGAGGCTAGCTCGCTGGTGTTCACGGAGTCGTGGCTAACAGAGCTAACGCCGGACGCCGTCGTGGAATTGGACGGCTTCCAAATACTACGCGCGGACAGGACACTGGAGAGCGGTAAGAGAAAAGGGGGAGGGCTGGCTGTGTTTGTTAATGATAGATGGTGTAACCCTGGGCATATAACTGTTAAGGATCAACTTTGCAGTCGGGACATTGAGATGATAGCTGTTAGCATGCGTCCGGTCTATTTACCGCGAGAGTTCAGTCATGTGATCGCGGTGGCGGCGTACGTGCCTCCCTCTGCTAACGGTGAGACATGTTGTACTGAATGCAGCTGTGAGCAGGCTACAAACACAGCACCCAAATGCCTTGTTCCTTATCTCTGGTGACTTCAATCATGCTTCTCCTTCCTCCTCTCTGCCTTCATTCACACAATATGTAACATGCCAAACCAGAGACAATAAAATATTGGACCTCTTCTATGCCAACACCAAGGAGGCGTACACGTCACTGCCCCTCCCCCCGCTGGGCAAAGCTGACCACAACTTGGTTGCTCTCCTGCCTGTGTACAAACCTCTCGTCCGCAGGCAGCCAGCTGTGACACGCACAGTTCAGCGATGGTCCGGAGAAGCCGAGGAGGCCTTGAAGGACTGTTTCAACACAACTGTGTGGGAGGTATTCAGCGAAGCTCACGGTGAGGACATTAATGGTCTAACAGACACAGTTACAGACTATATTAACTTCTGCATGGAGAACACCATTCCCACCAGGACTGTAAGATGTTTCTCCAACAACAAACCCTGGATCACACCGGACATTAAAGCTCTCCTGAAGGAGAAAAAGAGGGCTTTTGTTTCAGGCGACAAGGACGAGCTGAAGAGAGTGCAGCGTCAGCTGAGAAGGAGGATCCGAGAGGGGAAAAAGTCCTACAGGATGCGGATGGAAGAACAACTGCAGCGGAACAATGCCAGGGATGTCTGGAGGGGCCTGAAGACCATCTCAGGCCACGGACAAGCAGGTAAGACCCAGAAAAGGGGGGGGGGGCTTCAGTGGGCAAATGAGTTGAACCTATTTTTCAATAGGTTTGATCAAATGTCTGACCCCGCTCAGGCTTCCCTGATGCAGCCCCCACCCACCCCTCCTGCCACTGCGAACAAGACCCTCTCTCCCCCTCTCTCGCCCCTCTCTCTCTCCACAGGCTCCAGTTCCCAGCCTCATCAGACAACCACCACTTCCTCCTGCTCAGCCTTGTTCCTCACAACATCTCAGGTGAAGAACCAGCTGAGGAAGATGAAGGCGAGGAAGGCGGCAGGCCCAGATGGGATCAGCTCCCAGCTCCTCAAATCCTGCGCAGACCAGCTGTGTGGAATCGTCCAGCACATGTTCAACCTGAGCTTGAAGCTGGGCAGAGTCCCCCAGCTGTGGAAAACATCCTGCCTGGTTCTGGTTCCAAAGACACCCCATCCGAAGGAGCTCAACAACTTCAGACCAGTGGCGCTGACGTCTCATCTGATGAAGACCCTGGAGAGACTGGTCCTCGTCCATCTGCGCCCCCTGGTAAGCTCCTCAATGGACCCACTCCAGTTTGCATACCAGCCTGGCATCAGTGTGGATGATGCCATCATCTACCTGCTCCACACTTCACTCTTCCACCTGGAGAAGGCGGGGGGCACGGTGAGGATCATGTTCTTTGATTTCTCAAGTGCTTTCAACACCATCCAGCCCGCCTTATTGGGAGACAAGCTGGAGCAGGCGGGAGTGGCCCACCACCTCATCACATGGATTCACAACTACCTCACAAACCGGCCACAGTACGTGAGAACACAGGACTGTGTGTCTGACGTGCTCCTCTGCAGCACGGGAGCGCCGCAGGGAACTGTGCTGGCTCCCTTCCTGTTCACCCTCTACACCTCGGACTACAAATACAATTCCACAACCTGTCACCTGCAGAAGTTCTCTGATGACTCTGCGATTGTCGGCCTCATCACTGACGATGACGATCGGGAGTACAGAGGGGTTACGCAGGGGTTCGTGGACTGGTGTCAGCAGAACCGCCTCCAAATCAACGCTGGGAAATCCAAAGAGCTGGTGGTGGATTTCCGCAAGCGTCGGCACTCTCCACCTGCACCAGTGAATATCCAGGGAACAGACGTTGAGAGGGTCTCAACTTACAAGTACCTGGGTGTTCATCTGAACAATAAAATGGACTGGAGCGACAACACAGACGCTCTCTATAGGAAGGGTCAGACCAGACTCTTCCTACTCAGGAGGCTGAGGTCCTTTGGCGTTCGGAGAACACTCCTCAGGAACTTCTATGACTCGGTGGTTTCATCAGTCATCTTCTATGGAGTGGTCTCCTGGGCAGGAGGCATCTCGGGCCGAGACAAAAAGAGACTGGACAAACTGGTGAGGAGGGCCAGCTCTGTCCTGGGCTGCTCCCTGGACTCTGTGGACTCAGTGGGGGGCAGGAGGATGACGGCAAAACTGTCATCAATGCTGGACAAACCAGCCCACCCATTCAATGACACTCTGAGAACACTTTACAGCTCCTTCAGTGACAGACTTTTACACCCTCGCTGTACCAAAGAGAGATTTCGCCGCTCCTTCCTGCCGACTGCTGTCAGACTTTTTAACAAGAACATTGGGTCAGGCCTACAAACAGGAGGGCATTAGTGCAATTGTGCAGTCCTAGAATGCAATATACACTACTACTTTACTTTCAGCCAAGGGTGTACTTAAACATCGACCAATGATGTATTTTGTTTACCATTACAGTATTCTTATTACAATACTTCTATCACTGTAGTATTTCTACCACTGCAGGATGTTCACTATTACAGTACTTTTATCATTGCAGTACTTTTATAATTACGGTATTTCCTATCATTGCGGTACTTTTACTATTACAATACTTCATCATTGCAGTATTTTTCCATCGTTGCAGTACTTCTACCATTATAGTACTTTTATCATTGCAGTATATTTTATCATTGCAGTACTTTTACCATTACAGTACTTTTATCATTGCAGTATTTTCTATCATTGCAGTACTTTCCTGTCATTTCAGTACTCTCACCATTACAGTACTTTTATCAGTGTAATATCTTTATCATTGCAGTATTTTCAATCATTCAGTAGTTTTTATCATTACAGTGTTTCCCCCTCTGTATAATGGACATGCATTAGGAGTGTTTCCTTACACTTAGATACGTTTATACTGTGTATATTTGCATGCTTTTTATGAATGTCTGCTGCTAATGTTACACATTAACGGCTACATTACGCCGCCGACCGACTCTGTGTGATCTATATCTTTGCTGCTGTAACACTTCAAATTTCCCCATTGTGGGACTAATAAAGGACATCTTTATCTTTATCTTTATCTTTAGTGAGGAGAAGCGGTATAGATAATGGATGGATGGATTTTATTCCCGAATTTCATGATATGCATCA